>NW_015386920.1:364925-426019 GCF_001527695.2 Protobothrops mucrosquamatus | reverse complement strand
CCAAAATGTAGTTCGGTATTTCAAATGATCAGATAGTTTGATATTTTTCACTCCAAGCCGTAAAATTAATCAAATATAATAAAATACCAAGTATTACATGGTGGGGGAGAGAGAATGATATTGATATAAGATGCATGGAGGGGATTTCAAATAAATATTCTGTCTTCAGACTTTTAATGGCTCTTCAGATCCTTTAAAGGCTCTATCAACATCACTTCAAAGAAAGGTTAGAAGTAGACAACCAGAAGCAAAGAGAATGGAATGTTGCAGTGGTGCTGAATGTATCATTAGAAGATCAGAAAAAGCCTGCAAGAGACAGATCCCCATAGAAAAAAACCTATGTGGTTGCTAGGAGTTGAAAATGACTTGATACAAGGTTTCCTCTATATACTGAATTTGAAAGTTATTGGCCACCAGAAGTTTGAACAGAGTGTTCTCTTTCATACTCACTCAATCTCCATTAGCTACTAATCATCATTATTTTCCCAGGATCCTCATTTCCGTTGATTTACAAAACAAAATACTGAAACATAACAAAGTCCCAGTAACTAAAAATTTGGGTATACTGGCTTATCAGTTATGTCTGCTTCTTCTTTGATCCAAATTTTATGCAATTTATGTATTAAAATTCATACATGTATGTGCCACTTTTTCCTGCAAGCACAAATGGCAAATATCAGGATTTCCTCAAAATTTATTTCAGCACATTCGGCATGAAAGACTGAATTAAAAGAGAATGGCTCAATACTATCTCACAAGTTCAATGGCTGAACAAAGATTTAAACTTGGATTTCTCCATCCAAGTGCAATTCCTTAGCTGCTAAAAAGCAGGACCAACTAGCTCTTAATAAATGCTTATAAACGGAGATTCAAGATTAACACGTTAATTCTGTCATAGGTGTTGTGGCTTGAAGACCAAGCAAGATTTGTGGAACACAGTCATAAATATTAATGGGTATGTCAATTTCAAAGATACCACAAAACTTTTTGTTGTTTTTCTGGCAGCAGAATTATTATAACAAAGA
This sequence comes from Protobothrops mucrosquamatus, assembly GCF_001527695.2. Taxonomy (NCBI): domain Eukaryota; kingdom Metazoa; phylum Chordata; class Lepidosauria; order Squamata; family Viperidae; genus Protobothrops; species Protobothrops mucrosquamatus. The sequence goes on along the minus strand of NW_015386920.1, from coordinate 424,994 downwards.
TCATTAGGTCTCTAGAAATTGTATATAGAACTGCAAAATCTCTGCAATTTATCTCTCTCTATCATCAGTTCTTGGAAGTGATCAGCTGAAACCTAGTAATCTTGTCGGGGAGCACAATTAACAATATTATTTGAGACAGAAATGGCCCATGAGGACCACAATCTGCTGTGGAGAGGGAAGGTAGGGGACGAAAGATACCTCGGTGTTTGTCAGCCTTGGCAACTTTAAGAGATGTGGACTTTGAGTGCCAGAATTGTCAGTGACTCACAACTCCCAGAAGTCCACATCTCTTAAAAGTTGCCAAGGTTAATAAACACTGCCCCAACTGATATCACTCTTTTTACTTTTGAGGTATTCTCTCATAACTTCTGAAAAATCTCTCCTCAAAGTGCCAAACTGGTAATAACCCATTGTTGGGAAAGCAATAAAAAAAATAAGATACCAAGTAGCTGTGAAGTATAGATACAGATATTTACAATGCTATGTGACGTACACCTGGCAGAAGAAACTTCCTAAAATTCAATGGAATTTACTCCCAAGGCAAATAACCCTCTCTATAGTCCTTTTAAAAATGGTACCTTGAAAAGCCTTGCTAATAAAATTTCCTCTCATTCATCCAAAGTTCTATCTTTATCTAATGGGTGCTAAACTTCAGCTGACATCATCTCTCCCAGTGTTCCTTAATTTGGGACTCCTGAAAGTTTTTTTTAACCTCACCCAATTTATTGACACAATTCCATCCCTAACACTCCCCCCCCCCCCAGGATTAGTATGTTTCTGAAAATAACATGCATGGAACAGCTGGGCAGACCAAGAATGTCTTGAATGCATGTAGCATGATTTCCAAGATCAGGCTAAACCTGCTCGCTCATCCCCACCACCCTTTTCTCTCCTGGATTCTCTTGCCATATCAGGCAGCTGTTTGGAAAAGAAATTAAAATATAAATCAATTAGAGTGGGAAAATCATAAAAAGGCAGGAGATTTTAAATAATAATTTCATATAAAATCAGTTTTAAAATAATACACCTGCTTAAGATTTGTCCTGAAGATAACTGAATGTTTTCAGGTCAGCAGCTTATTAAATAAGATTTGGGGATGTGATACAAATGTTGAAAATGCTTAGTACAACCATAATAAATTATTAGCTTGGCTTCTCAAAAATGCTAGCCATTAATCATGGTTTATTAAATTGAACTATGGTTTACTAAACTAATACCATTGGTTTATAAAACATATTCAATTGCATAAAATGTTTTTTTCCAAAAGTTTTGCTTCCTGCTGTTTTGGTGAGTAGGATAGACCTAACTAAACACAAACATGGTTTCAGAATGACTATACCACATAGAAATCTTAAGAAAGATGAAATTAGCTTTTAATGACTATAATGTATTTAATTGCATAATGTTTCCTGCATCCTGTACGAGTTCAAAAGGGCCAAAGTGTTTTGCGCGCTGATTTTCATTTACACTCGGTATTCAATGCTTCTTGCTGCAGTGTCCAACAATAATCAACCAGCATTGATAGATCCCAGTTGCTCTGAGACCGTTTTTCCGTTATAGCAATGTCCTGGAGAAACCTTTTACTATGTTCATCACTGACTGCACCTAGATTTTTTTGGGGGGGGGAGTCTAAGTGTGAATGCAGAAAATGAATCTTCAGTGAAATGTTGCACTTCATGGTCTTGTATGTTGAAAGAAGTTTGTCAATCAGCTGAATATAGTTTTGTCCTCTATAGCAGGGCTTTTCAACCAGTGGTACAGGTACCACCTGTGGTACATTGGCACCTGGCAGGTGGTACGTGACCATCCTAGAAAAGTGGTAGTGGAAGAGGGGAATGAGCTGAACCGGTGGCAGCACCACACAAATCTGAGCAAGAGATGGCTGGAGCTGCAGGGCTGTCAGGGCTCAGCGGAAGCGCCAGGATCAGTGCCGCTTTCCAGCTGATTGGTGCTTCTTCGGGACTGTCAGGGCTCAGTGGAAGCACCAGGATCAGCGCCAGGCTCCAGCTGGAGCTCGGCACTGATCCTGGCGCTTCTGCTGAGCCAGAAGAAGCGCCAATCAGCTGGAATGTTGCAGCATCTCCAGGGTCTTGTGATTTACATTCAGATGCTTGGCAATTGATTTATATTTATGACGGTCACAGTGTCCCAGGGTCATGTGAAGTGACCAAAACCTGCTGCAACTACCCAGCAGATGGGGGGGAATAAAAACCAAACACCCCCACCCCACCCCCACTGCCAATCCTCAACAGAAATGCTCACAACAATGGAAACCTTGGACAGGAGGAAGAGTGCTGCCAGGTGGGCAGGCAGGTGTCTTGCTTCGGCTGTGTCTTGGGGGGGGCACTTTTTTCAGTGCCATTGTAACTTCGGACAGTCACTAAGCAAACTGTTGTAAGTCAAGGACTACCTGTATTTTATCACTTTTTTCCTTTTGGGGGGGGTCATCAAGTTTTTGACCCCTTGCTAGGTGACTGATGGTACTCGGATGCTGCCATATCCTAAAAGTGGTACAATGGGTGAAAAGGTTGAAAAGCCCTGCTCTATAGTTGCTAAGAAAATTCTCAACAACATACTTGAATATGTTCCAGGAAATTTTCTCTGGACCTCTGGATCTCTAACAGATCTTCAAACTGCTTGTCATCGATTATATATCTGATCTATGGGACAATAAAAACATCATCCTTAATCTTGGCATTAGTTATTCTTGGAAACATCTGTCTCAAATACAGGTAGTCCTCAACTTATAACCTTTCAATTTAGTAACCCTTCAAAGTTACAACCACACTGAAAAAGTGACTTATGAGCATTTTTCACACTTATGATCTTATAGTCATGTGATCAAAATTTTGACACTTGGCAATTGGCTCATATTTTATGATTGTTGCAGTGTCCCAGGATTATGTGATCACCTTTTACAGCCTTCTGATAAGCAAAGTCAATGGGAAAGCCAGATTCACTTTACAATCATGTTATTAATTTAACAACTGCAGTGATTCACTTAACAACGGTGGCAAGAAAGGCTGTGAAATGGGGCAAACCTCACTTAACAACTGTCTCGCTTAGCAATGGAAATTTTGGACTCAATTGTTGTCTTAAGTTTGCCTTCCTTGATCATTGCTTTCACAAAATTTTTCATCAGTCTTGAGTTTTATGTGAAGTGGAGGCAAAAATATCTTTGCTAAGTGAACAGGTATTCATGTACTACCTGTGTCTGTCCTGGAAACAAATTCTTTCTGAGTGGCCATTTCTTTTTAATATAATGTGACTTTCTTGCACAGCTGTCCCATTTACATATGTAACAATACCTGGTATATCCGAGCTGCATTTCAAGCAGCAGAAACATTACATTTTGATCTCCACAGATATTCCAGCTATACTTGGTGTACTGGGTGTGCTTTAATAACAGTTCTATATTTCTGTATGCTTTTATGTGTGCAATGTGTGCAATGTAGCCGCCCTGAGTCCGCAAGGAGAAGGGCGGGATATAAATTTAATAAAATAAATAAATAATAAAATAAATGGTACTGAAGGATATATATTGCAAAAACAAATGATTTCAATAAAATGGTACATGATAGATTAAATTACAGACTATTTTTGTGTTTAGCAGCCAAAAAATTATAAGACACACCCCAAAATGTTCAAAATAAATTAATCATAATAGCTGGGTTCACACAACATTCTGAGACCTAAATAAGCCAAACAAATTTTACCCTAATGTGATGAGAAACCAGCCCTTGTTTTTATAGTAGTACAAGACTGTAAAATATTTTTGCTTCCATCTTAATTTCTTAAACGTTATAAAATTAAATATCCCTTCTAAAATGATAGAGTGCTCTCTCTCTCTCTCTCTCTCTCGCTCTCTCTCTTACACACACACATACACACACACACAGGCTTTTTTCATCTCATATGTACCTTTGACAGCTTAGCAATGAACAATTCTACATAAAATCTGTGACTTCCTGGACTCACAGATCCTGCTTGAAGAGCAAATAGAGATTGTGATAAATAAACCCTTAGTACAGTTTCATCTTGTATTTATCCAATCAAGGATGAAAACGATGAAGTCTTTTCTGCTCATTTTTTTCTCTCAGTTTGGTGACTGATAGTAAATGAAAGGGGGAAGGGTTGTTTTGTTTTGTTTTCCATTATTGCAACAGAGATTAGTGAAGAGGAATGCTTATGTGATTTTTGGATATCCATGAGGAAAAATTATCTTATTTCTAAAATTTTGAAAAGAACTTAGAAATACTGTAATTCTGTTTTGTATTACAAAAAGATAAATCTGTTTCTTGTTTGTTGACAGGGAGAAAAACTATATTCTGTAAGCAATTCTCCATCTTTACCTTATCCCTGGTTTTAGGGTGCTCAATGTAACCTTATGAGTTTCTTAAACTCATGGATATTGTTCATGAATATCTTAGCTTAGACATATACGAGATAGTACACTATATACTAGGGCCCTTTTTTCTTTTTTCAGCTGAAGGGAATTTTATCTGACTTTGTCAATCCTTCTATTGCCCTCTAGTGGTGTATGAAATTTAATGCAAACTTTTCATCAAAACTTACAATTTGAAATCATGTTAAATGTTAATGGTCAATCATAATCTGATAAATGGAATAAAACACAAAAGGGATCTCTCATCAATGTCCATGCCACTAATTTCTCTTAATTTTTGCTTAAGAAAAAGGAGACAACAGATACAGAAGTAGCATGTGTCCCTGGGTGATCTTTTCTACCAGGATGCAACTGTCTTATAAACATGACAGAAACATCCAGCTTGATAGGAGCTTCGTTCTTCAAAAAAAAATTCAGGACAGGATTTCCCCTTTTCACATTACTGCATAGTCCTTTTGGGAATGCTGTACCTAAAAAACCTCCAATAGCTTAACAATTTATTTCCCACAACACTACATCAGTAGTTGTATGAAACCTCTGTGTCCAATATATTAACTGACCCTCTCCTTCCCCAAGATGTATGGAAAAGCTTGGGTAGAGAATTAGGAAACGTGAGCCATAGCTAAATCCTCAGACCCTAATTTTACCTTCCAGATTATGTTTGCCCAACCATATCCACTGAAGCACTGTTACACATATAATTAATCCCATAGGCTAATTATCTGTATAAGAAATCCCATGCGAGAAGGCCATTTCTGTCATTTAGGACTTTTAAAAGGTTATCATTTACAAAATGAAAAGAATTAGTGATGGAGCATATTCCCATTATAGTACGCATTAATTTTCTCATTTCAGTACACTGTGCAGTAGGAGCCCTTTGCAGTTTATACATTGTTAAACTATATTTCTGGTCTGTATACTCATTTGCCTGCTGACTAGCAAAGTATAAGGGGGGGAGCAGTAGTCAACATATCTGGAAAGTGCTGAGAAAAGCTACAACATAGAATTAAAGGCTTGCTTCATCTTATTTGCCACATTTTCAACAGATGTAAATCATGGCTTCTTTTAACTTTAATTTAAAGCAGGGGTAGTCAACCTTGGCTCTTTTATGACTCGTGGACTTAGCTGGCTCAGGAATTCTGGGAGTTGAAGTCCACGAGTCATAAAAGAGCCAAGGTTGACTACCCCTGATTTAAAGGAATAGTGTTGACATCTTAAGATAAGGCAAGAGCAAACAAACTTTCATATACGCGTGATTTTTCCATATTACTCAGCAGAACCTCACAGGTTTATCAGTATTTACAGACTCTAAAAATGTTCTGGGATGCTCTCCCTCAGCTTGCCACCTTTCAGACAGGTTGGGATGCAAATCCCTGAATTCCTAGTGGCAGGTTCTATCCATGTCATCTTCTAGAAGACTCCTCTGGGTATTCCTGCCTGGAGAAAATAATATTTTAACAAAGCATCACCACTGCACCATTAGCCAAAAAGACTCTGAATTTTGATAGCTGAAACTAGATAGTTGGATAGTTTTTGTTGGAATTTTTTTTAAAAAAATTTAAAGTCTTTCAAGTCCACCTTAACTGTTATTGATGACATAAATATGTGGGGGGGGTTGCAACAAAATGCCACAAATATTACCTTTTTCTGGAATTTTGTGGTTACTTCCTAGTGTAGCCTACAGCCCCAATTTTTCCAAACGGTCTTCCATCCAAATATTAACCAAATTCAACCCTGTCTGGCTTTTTCAAAATCAGCCATGATCAGCTAGCAGCTGTTAACTATGGGGACAATTCACATGTATAAATTAATTGCTTGATATTTTCCTGTCTTAATTAGTGTGTGACTTAGCTGAATTGTGAACTAGGGCCTATTTAAAAATCCAAGGCTTCATGCCTATCTGAGCATCACTCCCTGCCGCCCCATTCTTTCATTGCAGTACCTCACATTAATGGACTTTTTGATAATTGATTTTTCTCCATTGGAAAGTCAGTAGTCTACTAACTGAAAGCATGAGGGAAATCTGAAAGGCTCATTAAGTTCCAGTATTATTTTTAACTGATTCAGTGACATGAAATAAGAATTACTTAGAAAATACTGATAACTAATAATATTTAGGCGATACCCACTCCAAGTGCTGAAGCAATTACCTAACTGCCATCATTTAATAAGTCCAGGTGTGAACAGATTCCATGGGGAATCATTGATTTTCTCACTGTTGGAGAATTATCGCAAGAGCATTAAGTTTGTGATTATCTTTCAGAAAGAAAGTAATTCCTGTGGACATGTTCTTGCACTCTATGCAGCAAGTATAAAGTAAGAATATTTTATTTTTGTATTCATTAAATAAAAATATGAAAATGAGAATACTGTACTAATCACAAATCACTTCCAGAATTTTAGCTTATTAGAATATTTTAAATTGGCACTTTTTGCATTATCACTGATTAATACCATTAAATTAATACACAACCGACTTGTGGTTTTTTTTTTACTATCCTGCAACATGCCATGCTATAACTAAGTTAAAATCAAAGTCAAACTCTTCCAGATCCCACCTCCACTCCCTTTCTCGACCCCGCACCAGCCACCATCGCCAAATAAAAAGGACCCGCAGCTCCCGCCCTGAGATTCAAGTGTCCTGATGTCCTCTGGGAGTCGTAGTTTTTTAGCCGCTGTTTGCAGAGGGAGGAAGGAATAGAAAGGAAAACCTCATTTCTTATGATCCGCCTCCATCTTTAATGAGTTGGGAATTTGTTTCAGGAAGTCCTAGCAGTTGCGTTATTTGTAAATCAGAGGAGAAAAGGGGGGGGGGGGCAAGTGTTTCTATTCGATGATTCGCGGTGCGTTCCCAGGCAAAGGCAGGGAAAGCCGCAGGCGGTTTCTCTTCAGTTGAGCTTCTACTTCCTCTGGATTTTTTAGACTTTATATTAGCATGGATCTGTGGGCTCGGGCAGGCATGGTTGGCGCTCTGTCTTGTTACGTGCACCGCAAGAAGAGCGTCCTGGCCGAGGCTGGAAAGAGCAACGGAGAGAACGGCAGCAACCGCGGCCGGCCAGAGCTGAAATTGGTGCAAGTTCTCTTTCGGCACGGGGCTCGTACGCCCCTCCGGCCAATCCCGGGCGTCGAGCAGGTGAGCAGGAGAGCGCCGCAGTCGGCGAAGTAAGCGCCGCCTTTCTTTCTCCCGCACCCAACTGGAATATCAGCGGCTGATACGGTCGGTAGAGAAAGCGCTGGTGGTATCGAAGGTGGGAGCGATTTAAAAAAAACAACAAACCTCCAGTACTTCCATGTATGCACCACATATCTAGCTAAACCGTGATTGACACCCAAACTTCTAAATTTATCTAAATTTAGTAACCATCCTGTAAAGGAGACTGGTAATTGTGTTTCCTAATGCACTTCTTCAGAACTTTGGGTGTCAATCGCGGTTTAGCTAGATATGTGGTGCACACGTAGCCTGGGTGTTGGTTAGAGATCAGTGTGTAGTTGTTGTTCAGTCACTAAGTCGTGTCTGACTCGTCATGATTCCATGGACCATAGCAGGCCAGGTCCCCCTGTCCTCCATTGTCCCCCTGACTTTGCCCAAATTCATGTTCATTGTGTTGATGACACTAGCCATTGGTTGTGAAAGAGGATTCCTGGCTTGGGTGATTTCCTCTTAGAAACAGTTGCCTTTTTTTCAGTTGAGCCACAGTAGAACTTGCCTTTTCTGGAAGCGGCCCAGCCATAATCTTGATTGCAGCACAATTAAGACAGAGGGCTGTTGTATTCAAGTGGCAACGTGCATTTTACATGTTTGCACAGCTCAAGTTATGATTAAGCATGCAGAATTTTTTACTGTACAAGATCAAATTTACAGTGTATTTCTGTTTCACAGATCAAGTTAGGAAAAGTAACACATCTTCCAAAGGAAGTCTAATAAAATATAAAGAGAATTCTATTTCCTATAGAATTGGAAACAATTTTTTTTCAAACTTCCTGATGTAATGATTTTTGCTCCTGAATCTGATAGAAAGAAAAAAAAATGGCATCCTAAGACCTGACTCACAATGACAGTTAAACATGTTACAGTATTCATAGGTTCAAAGACGAGCATTGTACAGTGCATCTGTTTCATGGGACATGAACCACTGATGGTGTGTGAGCAGAGGAAATTTCTTGGAAAAGCACCTGCTTACATTGAATGCTAATGACTGGTACATCTGTATTCTTAATTTTGGGTACAACATAACGGTCTGAAGGAACCCTTCCCACCAGCAACTTTTAATATGTTGAGGACAGCCAAGATTGGAAGTATCTGAAGGGTAATAGATAGACCTGATATTTAACATTCTTTACTGTATTATATATTCAGTGTTAAGGTCCATAAATACATTGTTTCCATTGATTGTTAAATTTTGCTTAGATGTAGAAATTTTTCCAATCTAGTTAGTTCTAATTCCTATTATCCCATCATTGATGATTGAGTTGAAGTATTATGTAAGTGGTTTAGAACTCATGATTTTTTAAATCAAACCTTTGTCATGTTTTTGAAACAGGTAGAGTGGAATCCTACTCTTCTGGAGATCCCTGCTCAAACAAAGTTTCCCTACATAGTAACTAATCTCACTGGTGGACCAAGACCATTTTCTCCTTATGAAGAAAATTACAAAAAAACAGTGCTGAAGGTATTTTGCTTCCAAAGCATTGTATTTTCCTGTCTGCTGGTGAGCAGCTTTAAATGTTTTTTTTCTTTCTTTCTAGGGAGGTGTAATTGTGGGACAGTTGACAAAAGTTGGCATGCAGCAAATGTTTGCCCTGGGGGAACGGCTAAGGAAATGTTACATTGAGGAGACTAATTTCCTGTCATCATCCTACAAACCTTCTGAGGTCTTGTAAGTTAGTATTCAGTGATATATTTTATGTAGTATGTACTAATATTGAAGAAAAATGCAAAACTTATTTTCCCCAAAAATATATCTGTGAGGTGGGCTAGTCTAAAGACAAATTGACTAGTTCAGCCACCCAATGAGTTTCTATGGTTGAGGATAGAATATAACTTGTATCTCTCTCCCTCACAATTCAGCATCTTAACCTTTATACCACATTTAATTTCACAAGTCTTGTAATACTCATCTACAATGTTTGTAGGAGTGTGTTGGAAGCAGTGGCCACCTTTGCTTAATTTCATTGGTTACTTTTTTTCAGAGTCCGCTCCACTAATATTGATCGGAATCTGGAGTCCGCACGATGTTTGTTAGCTGGGCTGTTCCAACAACAGAAAGGTTAGCAGTGAAAGCTTTTCACTACTATCGGGTTTCCCTGAAAATAAGACCGGGTCTTAATTTTTTTGCCTCCAAACGAGGCACCAGGTCTTATTTTCTGGGGGTGTTTTTTATATTCACCTCGGCACCGACAGCCGGCCTAGCCAGCCCACTTCTTCTGCAGCCGAAGGAGCAGCTTCATTCTGCAGCTGCATTCCGGCGTGCATTTCACAGTCAGGCCTTTTCAGAAGGCCACTGTAGCGGAGTACCTATGGATTGAATCCGTAGCTCAGTTCTTAGCTGCAGTGGCCTTCCGGAAAGGCCCGTGACTGAGAAATGCAGGCCTGGCTGCAGAAGATGCCGCAGAAGAAGTGGGCTGGCGAGGAGAGGCCAAGCTGCACAATAAGTGGGTGTGGGGCGCATGGGGCATCTCCATCCCCACCCCCACCCTAGCTTGATTTTTAAGTGTGTGCCTCGCCCCAAAACTAGGGCTTATTTTTGGGGCAGGGCTTATATTAGACCCAACGCCAAAAAACAAGCTAGGGCTTATTTTCAGGGTAGGCCTTACTTTCAGGGAAACATGGGAAGTTTTCTATCCTGCTTCATATCATGTCTGCCATCATGGATTCCCACCCATTTTGTCACTTCGTCTAGGTGGATAACCCCATCAATAGTTAAAATTCTGCCATAAAATGAGGTATAAAAATGCCAAAATCCATTATCCAAAACTTCACTAAAAAAAGGCAGCCCAATAAATTCCAGATTCTGGGTGGAATAGATGAAAGTTCTGGGATCCAAGATTTAGAGGAGTTATAGGTTACCCAGAATGATGTTATTTTGGCTTAAAGCTTGAAAGATGTTAGTCATGAAATTATAGGGAGAGATAGTATCCTCTGAGCTTAGATTTGATTTGGTATCCCCAGCATTTATAATTATTAAAGGTTTTGATTTAAGACATCAAAGCATATGTGATGTAAATTAATTTACAAAAATCTTACAGTATGAGCTGTTAAATGCAAGAGTTGAATATACTTCTGGCAAATATCTGATGACATATGTCAACAAGTACTGCATTTTACTTGTTTACTTTATCTTTTAGTCTGCAGCCATGATATATCATTAACTTGCAAAGTAATGTATTTAGGAATAGAGGCTTGTAGACTTTCAACAGTAGAAAAAGTTCTTTACTGATCAAATAGTAATAAAATGGAAAGGATACCACAAATACTTAAAATCCAAAATGTAGTTCAGATGGTTTTATATTATTTCAGAATGCAAGAAATCTTAGTATGAATCCTTTATATCTTTGATATTACAATTTGTGTAAGTGCAATTTTTCTTAATTACCCAGGAGCTGTTACCATTGTCACAGATGATGCAGAATCTGAAATCCTTTATCCCAATCCAGGGAATTGCCAACAACTTAAACGTATGTATAGGTGAGTTGCCAGTATATTTTTGATTGATGTTATTGAATATTTAATATGTACAGAATACCCTGTGATGGCCCAAAAAGCAGCTTAGCCTTGTCTAAAGCAGCCATGGGTGCTAGTTTGGATTTCTGAACAGAATAATTTTAATGTATGTAGAGGGCTCTAGGTTGATGACAACTGATGTAAGACAGCTTCATTATCAAAAGCAACATGCATTATCCTAAATTCATTGGTTATGCTTTTAGGAATGGGTAATTAAATTTGGCTTGTTGTGCACAGTTGATCTTCAAAGAGTGTGGCCATGTTCCAGGTTTATGCATGGAGCAAGTTCTACCTTGCCTCTTTCACTATCATTATAGGTAAGAGTAGATAACTACAAAAGCCTTCAGCAAATGGTTGTAATCATTATTGCCAGAGTCTCAGACTAATGTAGTAAGAACAACTGCAAAATACTAATGCAAAATAGAAAAAGGCTCATTAGCTGTTTAGATCGCAGCTGTATTACATGAATTACTAACTAGACCTCCCAGGAAACTCTTATAAATAACCTAACACACATTCCATTTGCAGTTTAGAAAATGAATAAAATTCTTTCAGAAGGTTTCCTGAAGTTGAAATGGAAAAAAAGTAACAATATGGTATCTAACAATGCCTACTCAATCATATGCTATCCTGATGTTCAAAGAAAGCCAATGGTATTTAGTTCCTAGGTCCTTCAATGGTAGCTACTAGGTTCCATGTGTCACGAGATCTATTTTTTCCATGTACATAGAATTCAAAACAAATGGGAACTAGCATACAACCCTAATTTCAGGAATGTCTCTGGCCTCTGTACTTACCCCAGGGAATTTCTTGGAAAGAAAAAAAATACAGAAGGCTGCTGCCCAGTGATAAATTTTAAAGTGTCCCTATATAAAAGCAAAAATGAAATAGGGTGGTGATGAGCATCTTGCATAGCTGTAAAAAGTCTCACCCATATATCTTCTAATAAAACAGTTGTATTCTTATCCCATGGCCATTTTCTTACGAGTGCCATAATCTACATTCAAAATCTATGCTTAAGAAAACTGATAATTACTGATCTGGTTGCACTAAAAAGGAAAGGAGTATAATGTAGGCTTCAGTTCTGCCATTCTTGATGAAGCCCATATAGTGATTGTAGCCGATATACAGGTAGCAGCTAATCTCAAGTCTCACTGACCACCTGCACACACACACACATTTCAACTGACAGCAGTCACCTGGGACTTGCCACTTCCCTATTGACTTTGGTTGTTGGAAACCAACATGAAATTGCAAAGAGGTGCTCAACAATCCTCAACTTAACAGTGGCAATGAAGACTGTAGGAATTGCCATCACTGATTGATGCTGTCATGTGGTATCACACTTTAGAATTACATCACTTTGCAACTGAAATTCCAGTCCCAATTGCCTTTGTAATTCAAGGGCTACCTGTAGTGGTATGGATAGATCTTGAAGATTCTGGTATTTTCTTAAAATATTGCAAGCATTTTTTTAAACTTTTTTTACTTCAATCTTCTAAATGAATGTAGGTAGAACTTTGAACATCTGCTTAAATGAGCCCTTGCTATTTGAAATTGATTTTGAATTTAGTATCTTCTATAACTGTATGTTTTGAAAATGATGCAGAAAGAGTGGTTCAGAACTTGTCTGATAAGCCTTAAAGCAGTTGCATCTTTTAAGGGCCACTGTAGAAAGCAAAACAAAAATAAAAAAAAAACCCCTCATTGAAGTATAAGCCTAAATACGTTTATACTTACACAGATTCTGAAACATGCAGAACTATACCTTCAGCCTGTGAATTTCACATTGCTATACCCTTCATTTTTGAGAGGGACAAGCCTAAAAACCCACTACATTACTATTGATTTTTCTGGCCTAAAAAGCAACATTTAAGAAGCAACTGAAGCACTTTGTTTTCCTTGACAGAGATGGATGGGCTAGTGTGAATTTGCACCAAGGCATCTTAGAAGATCTGGAAAACATTAAAGACAAGTTGGGCATTAGTAATGAGCAAAAAGTAGACTTCCTTCTCTTCCTTGACAACATTTTTGCAGAACAGGTAAACTTCCTGTTTTCTTCAACTGTTAAAGTGATGTATGCAATTCTGTGGGAAAAGCCACGCTCAAGAAATCGTAATCAGGCATGCAAGATTCCTCAATGCTGAAGTAGGAAGACGGGTAAGTATAGTGAGGCAATCGCACATCTTCCTTTAAACAACACAAAATGCATTCTTTTTCAAGTCTGAACCTTAATCTCCTTCTCTAAATAGCTGTACCTTGCCTAAATGGTTGCCAGTGGCCTTCCGGGTGCGCTTTAAGGTGTTAGTTACCACCTTTAAAGCGCTCCATGGCATAGGACCTGGCTACCTCCGAGACCGCCTTCTGCCACAGATTCCCTCCCATAGACCGGTACGCTCCCACAGAGTGGGTCTCCTCAGGGTGCTGTCGGCCAAGCAATGTCGGCTGGCGACCCCCAGGGGGAGGGCCTTCTCTGTGGGTGCCCCTGCCCTCTGGAATGATCTACCCCCCGAGATCCGGATCATTCCGGATCTCCTTACTTTCCGCCGCGCCCTCAAGACATGGCTTTTCCAACAAGCGGGCCTGGCCTAGGGAGGATTTTTAAATTGGGTTTTTTAGAAATTTNAATAATAATAATAATAATAATAATAATAATAATAATAATAATAATAATAATAATAATAATAATAAATGCTTGATCACATTTATTGCTCTTTATTCTCTCCCCACCTAATGTATTTCCATTATTCTTCATCAAACTTTATTATTATTAAATGTACCTGTTTGTAAATGCTGAATTTCTCCAGCTGATGTCATTCCTCTGCTTCAGTTCCCGTAATTCCTGGTCTGAATATTTATAGGAATTAAGCATAGAAGGCAAGACAGCAGCAAAGGGAACATTTGGACCAGCTTTTTACTAATATCATAAGATAGGAGCAAATAATATGTATGCAGTTCCCATTTGTGATGAACATGAATTAGATTTTTGTGTAATATTAAGGTAACCCTTTTAAAATTAGTTTTATTTCTCTATATTTGTTTAGTTTTTATGTTGATCTTACTTGACAAAATCTTTGAATGATAGACTTGGAAGTCAGTTGTTCTATATTATAGTCAGTTAATGTAGAAATGGCTCAGGCTTTGATAACATTTGCATAAACAGGAAATAATACCTGAACACATATTGCACATTTTGTTATGCAGTAAAGATAAGTTGTTTTTCAAGGAAACTTGGCATGGTGTGAATGGCATTTTATCATTGGAAACATATTGCAACATATTGTGTACTTGCTGTACACAAATTTCTAGATTTTTCAAATTTTGTTCCTGTCTACTATTTTTCTACTTTTGAATACTCTAGTCTTAATTTATATTTAGATATGTCACAGTATATCTGGATTCCTGACCATATAATTCTATTTTGGGCCAAGGAAATGTGCCATTTTGCTATCGCCTAAAAGTTATATCAAAATTACTATTAGTTAACTATCTCCAGACATCAAGTAGAAAATGCAGAGGTATGTCCATGCTAGTGATCTCAACTTAGATGTCATTCTTAGATCTGTATTTTACTTAATTTACACAATGTTATCTTTTCAGGCACATGACCTACCAAGTCTCCCTGTTTTGAAGAATTTTATGCAACTAATTGAGCAGAGAGCTGTTGACTCATTCTTTTATATTACAAAAAACAATTCAAGGTGAGCATGGGATGGCTGAGTGGCAGCGTCTGTTTGATACTAATAACTTTAAAGTCTACTTTAGGGTCTCTTACCTGTTAAACCAGTTATGTAGAACTGATAAAGAGGCTATGTATTCAAGACTTATTTTGAAAGTATCTAATATTTTTCTTTCCCATAGGCAGATTCTTCAGATGTCTGTTGGTCCTCTCCTGAATGCCATAGAGGACAATATTAAGAAGGCAATAGAGCCTCCCACTTCTGATATTAAGACCAGGTATGTAAATTGTAGAAATTAGTCTCCCTGTCTTCACTTGCAACAGAACACATAATTGAGAAGTATTCAAAGATTACTATTACTCTGAGCACATCTTGCTAATAAAAATCTGTGCACATGGACCTTACATTCAGTTGATAATTAGAGACCAGACCAGGCATAGTTTAAAGCAGGGGTGTCAAACTGCCGGCCCACAGGGCAGTTGCATCATGCACCCACCCCAGCTCCGGCAGTGTGAAAAAAGTCGTGATACGTCTTGACACATCATGTGATGCAGCAAGTTTGACACCCGTGGTTTAAAGCCATGGGTTTAAATGTCGTATGTGTTATCTGTGCACTGGGAAATTCTGCACTGGGAAATCTTAGACCACTGCACTGGGAAGTCTTAGACGAAAGTATCTGAATAGGCAATTCGTTTGTCTATTTTAATTTTATTGAGTAGTTCTGTAATCATACGTAGCCCCTTCCAGGAATCAGATCAGTAGAAAAAAGCTAAATAAAATGATGAGACTGTGATGGCTAATCACCAATAGTGAGTTATAGAAAAGTAAAAGAGAAAGTTGGGTAGCTTGGTAGGATGGAGAAGGGGCAATGATTAGGCAATTGCTATTAGGTTTAATATTTTAGGTCCTGCATCTTCAAGACTATTTTGCCTGCCTACACAGCTGTCCTCTTAAAAACGTATTTAGGGACACTTGACTGTAAGGCTCATTTAAGGGTAGACCCTTCACCCAGAGTGTATGTTTGGAAGAAGAAAAGTATCATAGGCTTCCTAACATAGCCACCTAATTCCGACGGGGTCGTTTCTGGTTTTGTTACTGTTCATGTGTAATGGAGCCTTCTGTATTACATAGATGTAAAGAAAATGGGTAAAAATTGAAAACACTGGCGATTCACTTTGGGTTAAAGGAAACTTTTGTTAGATGAGGAATGTAAGATTTGTGAGAACCATGACAATTTTAATATTTTGGGTTGGTCTTTACATGCTTTAAATTGGGATGATTTTTTTTAAATAGCCTGAATTATTTTTAATATAGATTACATGAGTGTCTTTCACAATAGCTACCATGAGACCCTTGAATAGTTCTACTAGGTGGAAGCATTCTTCATTTAATTCAGCTACTTCTGCTTGTGTGAAATCATGTTATTTATAGTTTCTATCCTCTTCAAATGGAACTATCTCACTGAATTATCTGAGAATGAAATTCTTGCAAAAGGATTGTGTATTTTGTTTTAAAGTATTAGTTCACTGTTCATGAAAACTAATCCTAAATGGAATGAAGATATGTAATAATAAAATAGTTCCTTATACATTGAATGTGTTAAGCGTACATTATACTTATTTTTTATTTAGGAAGCTCATCCTCTATGCTGTTCATGATGTTACACTCCTCCCATTGCTGATAGCAATGGGGGTCTTCAATTCAAAGTGGCCTCCATATGCAGCAGATGTGACTCTGGAACTCTATCAGTATTCCAAGGATTGGTTTATACGACTGATCTATAATGGAGAGGTACAAATTCTGGGCCACTTCTACTACTATTACTACGTGGCTATCCTTAGCAAATGTCAGTTTGCATGTTTCATACGAATATTTGAGCAATATAACAGATCATATCATTTTCTAAAAATGGCATATTGGATCTTTGCCATCATGGCTTGTTCTTATCTCTGCCTTGTTAAAAATTGAAGCAATCAGTACTATTCCTGTACTACAATGCTTTTGAAGAAATAACTAAGCATGATATGCCCTATAAATTACAGGCATCAATGTGTCAATCTCCCCTAGATGCCATTTGGGCTCTGTGCCTCATTAGATTATTGTTTTCATTGCTCAGGGAAATTGTTTTAAGAATGGGCAAGCTACTTTTTCTCCCATGGCAACTAACACATCCATGTAATGCATTCAAAATTTGAAATGAACCCATTTACCAAAAAGTTGGGAGTTGTCCTCAAAAATGTATCCAATGGCAATTCAAAGTACCGATTATCATCTTTATATGGCATGGGACCAGATCACCCATGGAACTGCTTTTCCCTATGCACATCTGTCTGTCCCACTAGTTTGGTAGATTCTTATTCCAGGTCCCCTCTTTTAAATGTTGCCATTTAGTGGGGTCTAGGAAGTAGGCCTCTTCCATAGCTTCTTCCACAGCCTTCCTCTTGAGTTGCAGAGTCTCTTTCCTCCTCACATTCTGGGTAGCTGTTAAGACTTGGATTTTACTTCAGGAGCTAGGTCAGGAGGGGATGAGAGCCCAATATTTGTGATTCTGCAATGAGATTATTATAGGGCTTGGTGGTTTGAGTTATTTTTAATTAGTCTTTTGTTATTTAATTGTTAGCCATCCAAGGTTATTTTATATAAAGATGGCCATTCAAATCTCTTTTTGAAAAATAACTTTTTTATTTTATAGGAGCTGATTCCAAGAGGATGTAAAGATGGCTTGTGTCCACTAGAAGACTTTTTAAATGCTCTTTCAGTATATAGCACAAAGCCACTGGTGTATAAAATGATTTGTTCCCAAACAGAAGAGGCAGTTTTGCAACACAATTGATCAGGAAAGCACATTACTTTTTCTATATATTGTAAAAGTAATGTATTAATCACTGTTATAATTTAGTTGCTGAAACAGCAAGAAAAGGCTTGTTATTTATAGAACTAGGAAAAAAAGAAATGAGAGTTTTTCTTCAAAGAAAACAAAAAAGATATAACATTATAAAATGTATTGGATACAGCCAAAGCATACTTTAGAGGTATAGCTATAACATACATGGCAAACAAAAAACCAGAAAAGACAGCAAAATGTACTATTAAAAGAAAAATTTGAAAAACTAGAATCAGAACTGCAAATGAATCCGCAAAAGAAGATTCTGAAAAGAGAAATGGAAACAATAAAACACAAACTAAATCTGTTGGATTCAGAAAAAATGGCACAGCAAATAAAAAGAGCAAAACATTTTTTTTTTGAAAATGCCAATAAACCAGGAAGATGGTTAGCTTATAAACTTAAAAAACAGAAAGAGAAGAAAATGATAAATAAGTTAGTAGATGAAAAGGTTGCCTACAATTTAAAAACAAAGAAATAAAAAAGATAATCAAAGAATATTACAGGAAACTGTATGACATAGAAGAAATTCCAAGAGAGAGAATGATCCAATATCTGGAAGAAAATAACCTTCCAAAAATTTCAGAAACCTGTAAGAGTATGTTAGAGGAAAAAATAACAATGATGGAAATAACACAGGCCATAAGAAGATAAAAAAAACGAGAAAACACAGGCCAGATGGACTACCAGCAGAGTTATATAAAGCTTTACAAGATATACAGTACTAAGTGAACCACTGAAAGACGTTTGCAATGGACTTTTGTTGGAGGCTAAACTCCCAAATACATGGATAGAAGCAAATATTACCTTAATACAAAAGAAGACTAGATTTGACACAGATAAAAAATTATAGATCGATATCGTTACTGAATGTGGATTATAAAATTTTTACTTCAATAATGGTAGAGAGACTGAAAAAATTCTTAACTGAATTTATACATTCAGACCAAAATGGTTTTTTGCCAAAGAGACAAATTAAAAATAATTTAAGAGTGATAATGGATGTATTGGAATATTATGAATTACATCCAGGGAAACAACTGGCACTAATATTTCTAGATGCCCAAAATAATGTTTTCTGGCAATTTATGATTCAGCAATTACAAATAATGGACTTTGGACAGAATTTTATTAACATGATAAAAACAATACACAATAAACAAACAGCAAAAGTGATTGTGAACGGAGACTATACTGAGAACTTTGAGATAAGGAAAGGCACAAGGCAAGGATGTCCATTATCTCCATTGTTATTATTTTCACTCTGGAAGTTTTAAATAGAAATATTAGACTAGAGGACTAAAGGACTAGAAATAAAAGGCGAAACATATAAATTACAAGCATTTGCTGATGATTTGGTATTTATTTTAAAAGAACCTTTGGAGATAATTCCTAAACTATTGGGAAAGATAGGACAATACGGAGAAATGGCAGGACTAAAAATAAACAGAGAAAAAACCAAAGTAATAGTTAAAAACCTTATAGATAAACAAAAAAAATGTCGGAAAAAACAGAATTGCAGATAGTTAAAAAGGTCAAATATCTGGGAATATAACAGCAAGATGTTCAACGATAAAAAGATAATTATACAAAATTATTGAATCAAATAAGACAATCTGGAAAAATGGAAAAACTTGCAATTGTCAATATTAGGAAGAATTGCTACAGTGAAAATGAACATACTACCGAAAATCTTATTCCAAATAATACCTATAAAACTTGAGAAAAAATTCTTTGAAGATTTAAATTTACTAATATTGAAATTTATTTGGCAAGGAAAGAAAGCTAGAATTAAGATGAAAATGTTACAAGATGCCAAGGAAAATGGAGGTCTTGGTCTACCGGAGTGGGTTTTATATTATCAAGCATCTGTATTAACATGGGCAAAAGAATGGATAACTCTTAGAAATAAACGGTTGTTATATCTGGAGGGGCATGATTTACAATTGGGATGGCACGGAAAAATAAAGTCCATAAATATTTTCAAAATCATTATAAGAGAAATGCATTATTTACAACATGGGAAAAAATAAAATGTAAAATATATTTGAAAATTTCAGGGTGGTTGTCAACAATGGAAGCATTTGTACACCCAAATTTAGTGAACTTTGAAAAAAATCTGGACATATAGAGATATTCTAAACTCTGAAGGGAATTTAAAATCTAAACAAGAAATGGAAAATCAGGGTATCAATCTATCATGGTAGGCACATTTACAAATGAAAACTAGATATGATAAAGATGTTAAACTGTATGGATTTTATAAGGAACAAACTGTTTGATAAGATTGTTAACTTCTGATGAAAAACTAATTAAGAAAATGTATAATTTTCTATTAACTTTGAAAATGGAAAGCAAACAAGTTAAAGAAACAATGATAAGATGGGCGAAAAAATTTGGATATAATATAGAATTAGAAAAATGGCAAAATCTATGGGAAAGAAATTACACACTGACAATGTCAACTTCCTACAAAGAAAATTTATATAAAATGTTTTATAGATGGCACTTGCCACCAGCAAGACTAGCAAAAATGTTTAAAAACATGTCAAATAGATGTTGGAAATGTAAACATAAGTCAGGCACTTATTACCATATTTGGAGGACATGTGACAAAGAGTTATTGGAAAAAGATACATACCTGGCTAGAAAAGATGTTGGGAGAACATTTAGATTTTAAACCTGAACTTTTTTTATTAGGTATAATGCCAAAAAAGACTAGCAAACAAAGCTTATATTTGATTTTGCATGTCACAACAGCGGCAAGAATTATATTTGCGCAATACTGGAAAAATGAAGGAATACCATCAGATGAAGAAATAATTAAAAAAATACTAGAATACGCAGAGATGGATAGACTTACTATAAGACTGAAAGAAAAAGAAATGGAATATTATCAAACTTGGAACTTATTTTATCGATGGCTAGAGGAAAGAATAAACGATTAGGAGTTAAATATGTATTAGCGAATGTAAACTCAGCACGTTTGTTGAAAAATTATTACTGAATGTATGGGGGAAATCAAAAACTTACAAAAAGCTTGTTATGGTGAAAATGGATCATGGTTTCACATTTTGGAAATGAGCATTAGTAGTAGAATGTAAATTATTTTAGACGGTATATACTACTTGCAGACAATATTAATGTCAAAGAGCAATTAGCTTATCATTCTTCATAATATATCCTTTTAGTAATATATTTAAATTCCCTTTTATACTTAAAGAATATGGTCTGCTTTTTAAAGTTTGAATCTCTTACCAAACGTTTTAACTTAGAGCTGAATATAATCTTTCTAGACAATTTTTAAAGTTAAGGTATAATCACAGGACTAATTTTTCCTACATTTTTAATTAATGTTAATTTAATGAAGAGCCTGCCTAAAAGTATAGGTTTTAGAAACTACTTGCATTATGGATAATAAAGTTTCCTTCTTTTAATAGACATGTTATCCTTATTACACCAGTCAATAATAAAGCAGTTAAGGCTGAAAAATAATTTCTCATTTGAAATGGGAAAGAGCTTATTAGGTACTGTACCCTAGGGGAAATGGTTAAAAAAATTAGCTATGCATATCATTGAGCCCGGAAACATGTTTGAGTATTTTTACTGTTATTAAGAATGCAGACAATGTTAATGTTGCTGAAGTAATGAATCAATGAATATTCCATGTGGCTCTTAACTGTATTAGTATTTGTGTATAGTATTTACTATAATAATAGCATTAGTACCTAATTGTGCAGTAGTATCTGATTGTGATTTGTGTTATGGGTTATAGCAAAACTAGGCTACCTAAATTCACTATCTATAGATATTCTTCAGCTATCATGGCTTTCTAGTTGGTAAAATTTTAATTCCAGGCCCGCTCCATTGCTGAGTAGGGAAAGAATTCACATCTGATCTACAGATCTGCATAGATCAGCTAAGATGATGGAATAGGGAACAATATTTTTGTGTTAAATTTAGGGGTGCAGATTAGTCATATCCACTACTCTCATGCAATTCATTATATTTTTAACTTCGATCAATTTAGCCCCTGGCTGAAAATATTGTTTAGTCCTGGTTAAATGTATCTTTCAAAGTGATGTCAGTTAGGCAAAAACACATGGCACAGGGTGACTTAATAAAAGATTCCTCTGCAAGGAAAATAATAATAATAATCACTGTGAACATTTAACCTGACATCTGTCAGTAAGACAGTAGTAATAAATCTAGGTGATTTATTAATAGTTACTCCAAGTGCATGAAATACATGTTTTTTGGAGAAAACAGATCATTTTTTATTAATATCCTGCCTTTACCATTTTTATAAATAGCTCAACGCAGCTATTTCTTCCTCTTCCTCTTCCTCCTTTCCCAACAGTAACCCTGTGAGGTGGGTTGGGCTGAGATGTTTCCCAGCCAGTTTTCAGACCTAA
The DNA here is from genome assembly GCF_001527695.2 of Protobothrops mucrosquamatus. Lineage (NCBI taxonomy): Eukaryota > Metazoa > Chordata > Lepidosauria > Squamata > Viperidae > Protobothrops > Protobothrops mucrosquamatus. The sequence goes on along the minus strand of NW_015386920.1, from coordinate 402,889 downwards.
GACAGGACTAGAAGTCAGTCTCCTGCTTTCTAACTTCGTGTGTTAAACATTAGAGGGAACTCTCCCATCTCCATCCAAGGCCATCTCCAGACTCATAAGTTTCAGTTTCCAGAATACCTCAAGCCACATGGCAATTGGTGAGATTTCTTAAGAGAAGTCTGTATATCTGGAAGACCAAATATGTGGGAAGTTTGCTCATGTTTAGGAAGGTTACACTGTTAACAGTGATACGCACACATTCAAAATATAGTTGCCTGCAAATTTAAGTACCTCTAATCAATATTTCAGTGAGTGTTAAGTGAACAGCTGACACAATTTCTACACAATGCAAATTTGAACTTGAATCTTTCTGCAAACGTGAATGCGTTATGATTTATATTCACTTTTTATAGATTCAAAATAAAGTAACGCATACGGAAGACGTTTACATTTGGACATCTTCTCACTCAGGCTTTGTAACACCTCCTTTGACTTCAAATGTTAGCAGTAGTGATCTAGGAATCTCGCTATTGCTTTTCAGATTTTTCCGCACTCTTATCTTACCTAAGTCTTGTAGCTCAGAAATGCTCTTCCCAGAGAAATCCATTGAAAAACACTTAGTATATATTTCATTGTTAATTTTGAGGCATATTTTGGATCATTGTCTTTCTGAAATATCCAACCTCTCTTCAGTCTCATTTGTCCACTGACTATAGGACATTAGCTTCTGATAAGAGGAGAATGTTTGCAGCTCAGGGATGAAATGAGGGGTCCTTGAAGCTCTCTGGGCTTGATTGCTTTCTTAACTGATGTTTCATTTCCCAAACTAGATAACATCAGTGCTGGTAGCAAGTGGGGTTCGCTCTCAATTTATATTTTAGTGGCTTGCCCCTCACCAACACTGACAGGCAGTTATTTCAAATGGTTAGAGGAGCCCAAACTTCCTGAAAGAAGAACACAATCTGAGAGGTTTGCCAACTTAGGTGTTTGGCATGTCTTCTTATAATCATAGAATTGGAAGGGTCCTTCAAGGTCTTCTAATCCACCCTGCTGCCCCAGTGCAGGCATTATCAAGCCATCTCAGAAATAATTGCCCAATTTTTGCTTAAAAACCTTCCGCTCAAGGAGGCAGAGTAACTCTTATGTCAGAAAATTGTACCTTATTGTGAGTTTGGATTTCTGTAAGGATTCTTGTCCTATCCTTGGGCACTATGGTAAATAAATCCACACCTCTTCCCTATAACAGCCTTCCAAATACTGGAAGATTACTGCTGCTTCTTAGTTTTCTCTTCTCTAGGCTGAACATTCCCAGTTCCTTTAATACAGTGGTTCTCAACCTTTTTAATGCCGCGACCCCCAACCGGTCGTAAGTCGAGGACTAAAACGGTCGTAAGTCGAGGACTAAACTGGTTGTAAGTCGAGGACTACCCAACCGGTCGTAAGTCGAGGGCTTTCCCTGCCTGGGAGTGCCGCGCATGCGTGGTTCCGCCCCCTGCGCCGGCCGAGGCGTAGCTGGCAAGCGGCAGAGACGGAGCAGGCCGACCACCAGCTGGCCCAGCTCAAGGGAGGTAAGGCACCCGCCGGAAAAGGGGAAAAAATGGCGGACAGCCTTGCTTGGCGACCCCTGTGAAATGGTTGATCGACCCCAAATGGGGTCGCAACCCATAGGTTGAGAACCTAGGAAGTCAAATTTTACCAATGTTGCTGTGGTGATATGTTTGTTATTCAATTTTGTACCAGATATTTTAAGCTAACAACAAGCATTAGTCTGTCACTCTCACCATTAGCATTTCTGTTAATAGGTTGAGAACCGCTGCTTTAATAGATCTTTGTAGGATTTAGAGTTCAAGTCCCTCTTTGCTTTCAAACAATCTTTGTTTCTTTGCAGGGATTCCAATACATTTTTCCTTCCGTGTGGATGTATTAAAGACCATGCACTGTATTTAATTTGTACCCAGCAGAGGTTGCTTTGTCAGTTTGTTTGCTTAGGCAGGCTTAGAAATTGCTTCTGTTTGTTTAGGAATTCACTGGAAACTTCAATGAATTCCTAAGTTTTTGCATGCCATGGTAGCTCTTCAAGAACCTTTTGAGGCCACAATATTGTTTCTGTTACTTTGCATGGTAAACTGGTCTATAGTTTAAGATGAAATATGTATTTTAAATAAATCTTTACTCAAGTTAGTAACTATTCCAGAAGTACAAAAACTTTTACTATACAAAGCAAATTTGTAAATAAGTGAAAATACAAGGCAGCTATAGACCGTGGCGGAATATTATGAAACTGATTCATATATTTTTTTTTGTAAGAAACAATATATTTTATTTTTCTGACACCACAGCCCTGGCAAGTGGTTTTGTACCAAATTTAATGGAGGTTACACAGAACGTTTTACGCTGGGGACAAAAAAAAAAGCCACAAAAAAGTCAGGATAACTTTTAGTGTCTGTTCCACTCCCACATTAATGTCACGGGGGGGGGGGGGGGAGGCAGGGGTGCTGAGAAAATAAGAAACAGTAAGACTACTTTCAAGTGTAACAGTGTCCAAGTCCAGCCTCTTCCTGAAAGTGGTAACACTCTCAGCACAAGAAGGGGCTCTCCTAGATATGCTCCCCAAAATAATACAATGTATTGCAGCTGCCAGAGGAGGAGACAGTAAAGGGGTGGGAGGGAGAGACAAAGTGCTGGACAGCACTCATAATCTGAAAAATATGTCCTTAACTTATTTTTTTTTTTAAAGTTTACCCCCCTCACTGAACTTCAGTTCCTTTTGTGCTTTTCATTAATACTCTGCTCTGAGGTTGTAGTTTGGTTTTTCTATAGATTGAGTTGAAGGAAAATAGTCCAAAGTTCTGAAGATGGATTTTCCACCTAAAAGTAAACAGCCTTTCACCCCCAAGACTAAAGTCTCTGCTAAAATCCCTTTTACAATATAGTACAGTACACAAAAATAATCCCCAAAGATAAGTGAGTCCTGGGAGAAGCCAGTCCGAAGGACGTAAACATACAGAGAATGGTGCAACTCGTGACAAATGGCAATTCTCAAAATACAGCTACAGATTTTCAAAGCAGGTGCCATCACAGGATACCCAAGTACACAAAAATAATTTTTAAAAAATAAATTTTAAAAAAACAACCTGTTAAAATGAATTCATTTGTTTTCAGGAAATTCCATACATTCGAGATTTTCCAAAGCATCCTCTGGTCTGTTTTCACCTATTGCATGATCAAACTGTGCTCCTGGAATCTCATCTCAACAAGGATTGGAACCATCCAGTCTTTATGTAGCAGCTTAAAACATTAAATTCCCTGGATTTCCAGGGCCTTGGCTAAATCCTCCCATTCCTACATCAGCAGCCATGCCCCTTGGCCTCATCTGTGGAGGAATCATGATGTTCTGTTGAGGTGCTATCATGCCCTGCATTGACATCATCATACCAGGTGAACCTACAGGTCCTGGATGGCTGTATAGCCCAGCAGCCGCTCGATCCTTGCCTGGAATCATGCCTACTGGGTTGCTCATTAGAGTGGGTTGGCCAGGCATTGCCGTTTGTGCTGGTGACATCATCCGGTGGTGAGGTCCCATCATTCCTTGTTGAAGAAAGGCAGGGGGTCTCATAGGATTATGGCCTGGCATTGAGGATGCTGTGCCAAGAGGAATATCAGGTGTGCCACCAGGGCCTCCCATACCAGGTAATGCCAGCCCCATTCTTGGATTCTGTTCTCCCATCATTCCCTGCATATGAGAATAGCCAGGCCCAACATTCTGTGGCTGTTTGCGGCCTGGTACTTCTCCACGAGGGAAATACTGTAATGTCTGGCTTGGCTTCTCGGATGGAATTATCCTGGACAGGTCAAATTCTGGTATTCCAGTGGCTCCAGGGCGAATCACTTCTTGTAGCTCTGGATCAGAAAAAACTGAAGGCATACTGTTTCCTAGAACTGTGAAAGAGTCTGGTCCCCCTGGACCTCCAGACTTACAAAGTGCTGGATCGGTTGAACTTTGGGGCATGCTGGTGGGTCGCCCCAGAGGTCCTTCCCCATGGAAGCTCATTCCAGCTGGGAAGTTGCCTTGTCCTCCACCAGGACCATTATGAGGAAATGGCACCTGCTGGGGAGGAGATTGTACTGGAGGAAATCCCTGTGGGAAGCCCAGGCGTCCTTGAGGTACCATTGGTGGGTCTTGGGAACCGTGGCCCATCATTGGATTGTGTGACATCAAACCAGGTCCTACAGGAACCCCATGAGGAGGTATATTGGCTCCCATAGCATTCGGAGAGGGCAACTGATTACTATGAGTTAGTGGCTGTGTCATTCCCATTGGGCTAAGAGTTGCCATCGGGCCTGCTTGGTTGGGACCAGAAAGACGAGGATTCTGGGGATTAATGCCCATTCCTGGAGAAAACAAGGGAAAAGCACATTAGAACAAAATAAGTAAAAACATAAAATCATTTAATAGACACAAAACCACTTTTCTTCATTACTATACTATAGAGTTTCATGCAGGATATTTCTATATACCCAGTTTTTCAAATACTTGTTTCTTCTCTATTATTAGAGAAACATTTCTCTCCTAAGGTATACACAGATGTAGAAAACACAAATATAGAAAAACATAGATATAGATCCATATTGATCATGCTCACAACTGTCTAAATGATTGAATTTTTTTAAACTTTGGCTTCTCTGCCAAAGCAAGGATGTTACACTGTAAGGGATTCTAAGGCACAAAATCTAGGCCATATATCACTTACACAAAATCAGTATTTTCAGTACCACTTACAATCTCATCAGTATTTTCACAGGAGAAACCCAAACTCAATACATTTCAGAACATATCAATACAATAATTAAATCATGCTCTAGAAATAAATGTAATGTTTCTTATACTGTTTCAAGAAGCTATAACAATTACAAGCAAAATTTCCTAAAGTAATATAAATAAGAAATCCAGACAGTTACAGCCAACCTGCTGTTGTATTGTTTTTTTCTAAGCATTAATAACCATTGGAGGTTTCTGGATGAACCAAGCAAGATATAAGTAAAATTTAATGACTATAGGTTTTGAGCTGAAACTGTTATTCAAGATTTGAACCAATTTGATCTGATAAGCAAAATTCAACAATAAACTATAATGGGGAAATACAGAAACATCGGCTTTTGGGGGACAAAGCAGGATGAAAACAGGTATAGACCTCCAGAACAGTATTTCTTAAAAGTATGTTCCACAGAAAACCATTCTTCTGAAAACAACTTGCAGGTATGCTACATAAGCATGCTTGATCCTAAGCATACAGCCTGAAGTAGCATCCAACTTCTGCTTGTGCCTACAATGTTCTTACTCCCGAGATTTATCCTTTCCTGTTTTACAAATAATTATCTATCTCCATTATGCACCTCAGCTCAGACTTGAGCTGTATGCCTTGCTTTGCTATGGATAGTTTGGTTAGTGAGCCATGACTTTCCAGAGGATGTTCAATAAAAAAATATCCCGTGTATATAAAGGAAAGGTGGAGCTGCTAGCTATGGCTTAACTCACCTGCCAGGAACAAGATATAAACACTATACAATGAATAAGATGGGAAATCCAGCAAAACAACACATAAAAACCCATCCAACAAAGGGCTTTATCCAGCCTAGCCTGGAAACACAGGAGATGTAGATAGCACCTCATATACTGCTGATAAAATAGCTGGAAAGATTTCAAAAAGCCATGTTCTCTTGGTTTCGCTAATTTGCTCTTTCTAGTTCTACAGAATGCTGGACAGAGATTAGATAAAGGAGCTTGGAACTTTCTTCATCAGCAGAATAACTTTCTAAAAACCAAACAGAATTGGATCAAGTTTTTGTTTGGGAGAAGCCAACAACAACAAAATGTTCAAAATTGGGCCAGATCAGCTAGAAACTGTAGAGAGAGAAAATTCAGAAATTGGACAGCAATCAAGAGTGGAAAGAATTCTGGAAACAATACTCTATTCTTTCTCTATCTTGCCTAGTCTTTCCAACCCAGTATGATATAGGTAGTCCTTGGCTAATGATTTGACTCATTCAGCGACTGTTCAAAATGATGACACCGATTTATGACTGGTCCTTGACTTACGGTTCCTGCAGCATCCCTGCATCACATGATTGTGACTTGGGTACTTGTCAATTTGTACTAATTTAGGACAGTCACAGCTTCCCATGATCACCATGGTGACCTTCACAACTGCCTTCTGACAAAAATCAATGTCCATTATAACAGAGTTTGTAACTCTACCAGTATAGTAACTCTGAAAACTATATGGAATGGGACCCAGTTTGGCATGCCAGGCACAAGAAAGTATCTTAAGTACAAAAATAGACCAGATTTGTCTGGGGGCTATGGACAAAAAATATCCACCACTATCCCCCAAAACTCAGTACTATGGGCTAGTTAGCACCTTCAAATATTACTGACTCTTCCATTCTAAGCTTCTCTCTCTCCTTTCCTGTCATCAGAGTGGAGTGCATGCCAGTTTGGTCTAGTCGTTAAGGCACCAGGCTAGAAACCAGGAAACTCTGAGATCTAATCCCACTTTAGGCATGAAAGCCAGCTAAGTGACTTTGGGCTAGTCACTTTCTCTCAGCCCAATTCACCTCAGGGTTGTTGCTTTGAGGAAAATAGGACGAGGAAAATAGGAGGAGGAGGAGTACTAGGTACATTCAGTGCCTTGAGTTATTTATAAAAATAATAAAGTTGGGATAAAAACATCTTAAAAATGCTCTGTGTTTTCCAGTGTGATGTACTCATGCACACACGGCATGAGGGAAGAGAAGAAATATACACACAGAAATATACCATATTACTTTATTACTAGGAGAAAATACAGATGCCTCCTATAGCCACTGCCAGTAAAAGGGTTGGAAAAATTCCAGATGATGCTCTGCATGCTTTTCCTGCCTTATCTTTAAAAAAAAGAAGCATAGGATAAAAAATTAATCCTGCAGATTTTAATCAGACAAGTTTGTAATATGTTTTATAGCATAATTTTTAATAGTCACCAGCACCAGATTCCAAATTTCTCCAAAGAGCTTATAAAAACTACTGAAACAATGCTGAAAACTCTCAACTTATATATAAAATCTTACAACAGTTTAATAATCTCACTCTCAAGAATGCCTTGTTTTTCTAGATCAGACATGCCAAACACAAGGCCCGGGGGCCGGATGCGGCCCGCGGAGTGGTTTCATGTGGCCCGCGAAGCCATCCTGGAAACAGTGAGGGAACGGCCCCCGCTGCCTTGGCCCTGGCCCAGGCCGGCCAGGAGCTAATGTACAATTTTGTGGTGACCATCTATGCTGAAACGCATTCAATCTTAGCTCCACAAGGCCGTCTAGAAACACCGAGGAACCAGCCCCTGCTGTGTCGGCCCCGCCCCCTGGGTGCATGCTGGGGAGGAATGAAGAAATGGACTATGCCTTGGCGCTTGCCCCGGTTCCACCCCCTTCTGCCAGAGACCCTCAGATCTGTCCCACTCCTGCCCAGGCTCCCACAAGCACCCTTGACGCGAACGATGTAGAGCTGGCCATGCCCACTCAGTAGGCCACACCCACTCCATCCACGCCCACCCAGTAGGCCGCACCCACCCTTGCCACACCCACCCAGCCCCCCAAGGGGCTGAATTATATAGAAAATAGTCCAACAGCAAGGATGCCGTCTCAAACTCACCCAGGCAATGAAAAGAATTCATTCAGAACCAGATAAGACATACACATTACAAACAGAGAAAAAGAAAATTATTTTTTTAAAGAATAGGTATGATTGAAGGACACTAAAAGTGCTAATGAATGCCAGACAGGCAGTACAGAGACCAACAGGCACTACAATACATGTAGTGAGAAGCAAACTAGAGTAAGGATAAAAGATTCAAGCCTATAGAAGAAAATGCAAACTATATAAGGAAGACAAACAGAATAAATCTGAATTATTTTTCTTCTTCCAAGCAAATCTGCCTACACAAATTCTAGCTAAAAACTGACACACAAAAAGCAGGATGCACTTCAGTATTCCTATTTTCAGAAATAATATAACCTTTCTTATATATCAAAGAACCTTCACACTTTCAACTTTCATACCCTTACCTCAATCCCTTTTTACCTCAAGTCTGAGGAAATAGACAAAAATGAATGAAAATCTCTGAAGTCAGAAAATCCATTATTTGAATGCTCTCCAAAGTATTCTGAAACTTTCATGATACTTTTGATAAATTTGAACATTTGATTCAATGATTTAATTCAGTCTAATCTCCAAATCAAATTACTTATTTAAACTTCTACACAACCTTATTAGCCACACTAGTCTCTCTGAACCACCAGGCTTTAAATATTTTTAAAAAATGTTTGGACTCTACCATTGACACTCACCAGGCTGGACATTTAAAAAAAAAACATTTGGAGTCTACCAGTCCACTGTCAGCAGATCATATACAAATAGAAGCAATTCAATACCATTGTTACCCTAGCCAAGAGTAGCTCACCAACTAAGGACAAGGGGCCTAATACTCTGGTGGTCTCAGAGAAACCCAGGTTGTCTAAGAAAATAAAAGCCTCTCTTTCATTGGCAAATGTCAATGTTCATAAAATCTCCATCAATAGATTACTGAACAACCATGGTACACCTGTTAGGATTTCAAGGAAAAAGCCATTACCATCAAAAAAAGAACACTGATGCCCATCTACAGTTTGTAATGGGCAATGGCTGAATGGATAAGTAGAACAATGGTTCTCAACCTGTGATCCACAGACTTCTGGGGGGGCTGCAATGCCATCACAGGGTGTCCTCATAGGATTGAAGAAATGTTACGATTTGAATCTTGAGTTAAATCTTGGGGTCCGTGGTCATAAATGATATTTAAAGGGAGTTCATAGTGAAGAAAAGGTTGAGAACCACTAAGCTAAAAGGTTACAGAAGAGTATTCATGGATAGATGAAACCAAAATAGAAGCTTTGTCTTATGAAAAGCATTATGTTTGGAATTGTACCAGCAAATTCTACAGGAAAATGTCAGAGTAGCTGTCCATTAATAGAAGCTCAAGAAAAAGTTGGCTATGCAGCAAAACAACCCAAGCATACAAGTCATCCAAACAAATAGTGAATAAAGCAAAATAAAATTATTTGGGAATGGCCAAATCAAAGTCTGATTTTCATCCCATAGAAATACTGTGGAAGGTTTGTAAGTGGGCATTTCATGAAAGGAAGCCCACAAAAATCCCTGAGTTGTTTTGTAAGGAGGAATGATCTGAAATTCCTCCAAGTCAATACGCAAGACAGTTAATGGAAATGTTTAGATCCAACTATTGCTGCCCACGAGACACACCAGTTACAGCAAAGGCTCACATACTTTTGCTATACACAAATATATCACTTTTATTTTTCTCAATGAACAAATGAACAAGCAAAATGTTTTTGACCCATTTGTTTAACTGGATTTTCTTTATCTAGTTTGACGGCTTGTGTGGATCTATATATGTATGCAGAAATACTAAAAATTCCAAATGTTCATAAACCTTTAAACACCACTGTATAATTTAAAGAAACCTGGAAGTCACAGTGCTCCATTTTAAATATAAAGAAATATATTCAGAGAAGTACTGATGGTAGAAAGGTAAGACAGAAAAAGAAAGGGCCAGTAAGGGGAAAGCCCTTGCATAAATGCTTATAAGGAGTGTGTCCCACGAAACATATTACTATGCTCACTGTGAATTCATGTCTGGCTAATCATAGTCAATTCTTTGCCCTCAAACCACGCTTTTTATTGGTACAACCTTAGTGAGCAAAATCCACAAATTCGTCTGTTTCCCCACATCATAACTGTATTTTTATTTATATTATCTCGAGACAGATGGTAGAACTGTATGTGATCAGGATTCTTGCTATTTACCTGAAAGATTGTTAATTGATGGTAAATTTGGGGAACGTGCTGGAGGAGAGTCATCATCTGATGAGGCTACAGTCTTGATAGCATCATGATAGAGCGGTGTTGAACTGGGCATAGCAAACTTGGACATCCGGGACATCATAATAGAAAGAGGATTTTGAGACAGGGTAGGTTCTGGAGGAATTGTATAAGGACTGCTGGAAGGAAGATTTCCAGAAAGAGTCACAGGAACATTCTGACTAACTGTTGAAGGCGGTGCACCACCTGGAAACAAATACATGCAAGTTAATAATTTTTTTTTAAAAAAGGACATTGCTTAATAAATTTTATTAGAAATATATGCATTGCCAAAAGTTCCTGGGTTCTAACTTAGAAGCTCCTGCAGCCATTTGAAATTACTTAATAACATTTTGGTTTGTTCTAATCTTGCTTTATCGTATAGAATTTCTCCTCAGCAGGAAAAGGCATTCCTCATCACATCTATTGCTAGATCTTTTAAACTGAATATGCGAGGGATGAACTTAGAATCTGCTGTATGCAAGGCACACGATCTTCCACTGAGATCTTCCACTGAGATCTTCCACTGAGATCTTGCTGTATGCAAGGCACACGATCTTCCACTATTATCAGGAAAACTGTTCTACAATTTGTCTACCAAAAAACAACTGAACACAACAATCATTTTCTCCAAAGGCCATCCTTTGGCCACACTGTATTTCAGAATAAATGATTACAGGAGACCACAAGATCTAACTATTCAAGGCTAATTAAGATTTAAAGTGTTCTAGAATTTTTATGATGGATAGAGAAAGGTGCTGTAATTTAATTGACCTTTAGCTAATTTGTAAAAATAGGATCTTCCCAATATTAGCCCATCAATCTTCAAATAAAAAAAGGACATAACCCTGAAGAGACATATTCTGTCCTTGTTGCTCGTTTTGCTTTTTGTGATAGCTAGGTTTGTCTTCAACAGTCATACCGAGTTATATGAGTGCCTAAATGAAAGGAAGAAAGATGGGCTACATCTCAGCTTTTCATGATAATTTTGTTACAAGAAATGCACCACAAGAGTCAAGAATTATATTATATACAATATATGTACTACATAGGATTATGCAGCAGTTTGAAAACAAGCATTTATTTATTAAATTTGTTTGCTGCCCATCTCACAACAAGGTGGCATTAATGAATATGGTGGTGGTAGTAGTCACCATCTGTTTTGGTAAGCCAGGGCAAGAGGTATTGTATTTGTAGGTGGCTTTGGAAGAAAATGAATGCTTACAAAATACCACTTTCACAATCTTCCCTATTTTAATTAAACATTTATTTTGAATATTAGTTACCTTACCAGCGGAAATCCCAATGCAAGCATTACAGCTCCTTTTCGGAGGACATGGGAAGTAAAGCCAAACAAGCAGGAAGCACTTCAAAGTTCACACACTGTTACAAACTATTTTTAATGCAAAAGGCTAACTAGCTTGTAATTTTTCTCTAATATTCTAATATGATAGTAATTAGTGACCATAGCAAAAATTCTAGGCAAAATTGTTTTAGAACGGTGGTTCTCAACCTTTTTAATGCCGCGACCCCCAACCGGTCGTAAGTCGAGGACTAAACCGGTCGTAAGTCGAGGACTAAACCGGTCGTAAGTCGAGGACTACCCAACCGGTCGTTAAGTCGAGGACTTTCCCTGCCCGGGAGCGCCGCGCATGCGTGGTTCCGCCCCCTGCTCCGGCCGAGGCGTAGCTGGCAAGCGGCAGAGACGGAGCAGGCCGACCACCAGCTGGCCCAGCCCAAGGGAGGTAAGGCACCCGCCGGAAAAGGGGAAAAAAATGGCGGACAGCCTTGCTTGGCGACCCCCGTGAAATGGTCGATCGACCCCAAATGGGGTCGCGACCCATAAGTTGAGAACCGCTGTTTTAGAATTTAAACCACATCCTGTATATAGTAAAGCACTATATTTTAATAACTCTATAATTAAATCTGGTTAGTACTCAGATAGGACAAATAAAAGGATAAGGACTATGTGTTGGTTGGAAACATTACTACCGTCAGATTAATAATTCGAAAGTGAAGAAGAGAACCTTATTTCAGAGAGTGACTTTTGAATTTCTAAAAATAATTTCTAATTCACATTCAAATGAAATCTGAGCATTTTGCTTCATCAAAGAGGTATACCATCAAATAGCTATTTGCAGAAAGTTATAAAAGCTTAAGCATAAAGGGAAAATAGGCAAGCTAAAGACATTAATGCAGCTTTTTTGCCATGTCAGTAGTAAAAGAAAGAAAGAAAAACTGCTTGTATAATGTCAGATAGTAACAGGTGATAAGAAAAGGCATGACTCCTGATTTCCTTTGAGTCTTCTCCCCAAAGGGAACTGTGTTTAAATGGAATGAAACAGAAAAAACAATGTGACACTCAAGATATATGAGTAGAGAACCCCTGATTACTATAAATTAGTTAAATCTGTAGAACCAGTTCAATCACATCTATGAATCCTGAAAAAGTTTGCTGATATCATTCCAAAGTCCCCCTGCCTGAAACTTATAGTCCCAGATGACTAGAAAAGGACAAATCTTCAAAAGAGAAAAACAGAAGTACATCCCTGATAACTACAGATGAGCTAGCTTAATATTAGACAAAACTCTTAAGTTATTAATTTCACTTTGGGAGCATTGGGAATACAATGGCTGCTTAACAGAAGCCAACATGGGTTTATCATGAACAAACCATGCTAAATCAACATGATCTCCTTTTTGTTAGGGTGACCAGCTTAAGTGATTATGGTAGTGCAGTGGGCGTAGTACCTTGACTTAAACATTTGACACGATCTCCCAGGAAATTCTAGCAGAGAAGATGCAAAAATGCAGGCTGTGCCATACTACACTAGCCAGATATACATCTAAATGAACAATATTTCCCAGTAAGTATACATCAGTGATACAATTGTTTAGATGAGAAGCTAGAAGGTCACCAAATTTGCAGGTTACAAAAGATAAGAGAGACTTCTTAAAGAATACCTAAATTCAGTTTTTAACAAACTGAAAAAATGGGCAGAAATAAAGAATATAGCAACATCAACTTCAAAAGGGGCAAATGCAATGTAACATATTTGGATAAGAAAAAACAGAAGTATGAATATAAGATTGGATAACCATACTGGGCCTCAATACATATGAAAAGGATCTGGATGGAGCATGATCACATACTGGAGCTAACACCGTGTTGCTGCTACGAACAACCACCACCATCAAATGCAATCAGACTACAATAACAAAAATGTAATTTCAGGATCAATTTCTGTAATTTTATCTTCATCCTACTACACCTAGTATATAGCATCCAATTCTGGGCTCTGAACTTTTGTAAGAACATTGACAAACTTAAGGATGTCAAGAGGAGACCAATCAAGATTAGAAGAATCCCAGAAAAAGGAACAGTTGGAAAAATATACTACTATTTACTGCTGTTTATTAGTGGAGAAGATTGTCATTCGGAAATGGTGGCTTCTCCTTCACCAGCAATATCTGAACAGAGCAGAAACATAGAAAACTAACAGCAGAAAAAGATCTAGTGGTCCATCAAGTTTGCCCTTTTGAGATTTTATTTTTTAATTTTTTTGTCAGATGACGAACATATATTTATCCCAAGAATGTTTAAACTCAGTTACTGATGATTGACCCATCACCTCCACTGGAAGTTGGTTCTAAGTTTCCACTCCTCTTTCTGTGAAGTAATACTTTCTAAGGTTACTTTTGAACTTCATTTCTGTTGGTTTAAGGTTATGCCCCCGGGTTCTTGATTTTTGCTTAACATTGAAAATACTGCCTTCTACAATCTTATTAACATTGTTGATATATTTAAAGGTCCCCTATTTCCCTTCTGTCCTCCAGGCTGTACATATTCAGTTCCTCCAATCTCTCCTGATATGTGTTTGTCTCTGGATTAGTTCAATCTTGTCAATATTTTAAATATCAGGAGGTCACCAGAACTGAACATAGTATTCCAAATGGGGCGTGACTAAAGCCCTATATAGAGGGATTAGGACAGTGGTGGCAAACCTATGGCACGCGTGTCAGAGGCGGCACTCAGAGCCCTCTCTGTGGGCACGCGCACTATGCCCTGGAGATGGCAACCATCCCTCTTCAACCAGCCGCCTGCTAACTCACCAAGGTCCTATGTGGCCGGATGCATCCCAGCATGGCTGGTTTCCCTCCCCCCCATCCCATCCCTCTTGGCCTCGCATGCTCTCCTTTTCCCGGGTATGACCCACTGCATCACCTCCTCAGCTGTCGGCCATCCGTCCAGCTCAGAGGCGGCTTCTCTGAACTGCTGGCGGCGGGCTGCGGAGCCCCAGAGTGCGCCAGTCGAGGGGCCGGCAGGCTGTGGCTGCTGACGGACAATGTCGGCCCCCATGCACTCGCTGGCCTCTGTGTGCGGGGGCCAATGGTGTCAGGCAGCAGCCACCCTGGCCCCTGGCCCCTGGCCCCTGCCTCTCCTCACCTCACCCCACAGGACGAGCCTCCTGCCCACTGCCCCACCTGCCAGAGACCCCCTGGATCTCCCCCAACCCTGCCTGGCCCCCACAGGCGTCCCCACCTTGGCCACACCCACCCAGTCTGCCACGATCACAGCCACGCCCACCCAATGGGCCACACCCACCTGGCACCCGGCGATAAATAAGTGGGTTTTGGGTTGCAGTTTGGGCACTCGGTCTCTAAAAGGTTCACCATCACTGGATTAGGACTTCCTTTTCCCCGCTAGTGATGCATTCCAGAATTCTGTTTGCTTTCATAGCTGCCTGCCCACAATGCTTATTTGTTATACAGTCATCTGCTATGGGTGTATCTAAATCCTTTTCTTCTATTGTTCTGTTTAATACCATACTCTGCAAAGTATTCTTTTTCACTAAGTGCATGATCTTACATTTAGAAACATTGAACTGCAGTTTTCACATTTTTTGATCAATTTTTCAGCAATGCCAAATCATTTGCCTTGTTACAAATATTCCTAGGAACGTCAACTCTATTATACACCTTTGTGTGTCATACACAGTGCTTTTTTTCTTAAAAAAAAAAAAAAANTTTGACCACTACTCAAGTAAAAATTCTGCTGGCTTCGGAAGTACAAGAGATCCCTACTATTAACAAAATCAGATCACTGCTCCATTGCAATGATTTCTCTGAAACACTAGAGGACAGTGTACCCAAATAGTTGACTTGGTTGCCTTCCTAATTCCTGGAATAACATGATTTCATAGACTGAATTGCTCCCAAGGCTGGATCTATCAAACAACTGCATGCAAACATTGCACATTTGAGACTTGTTTTATTACAACCTTACAGGGTGAGAATAGTCTGTTGCCTTTAAACCAGGGGTACCCAACCCCTGATCCACGGACCAGTACCGGGCTGTGGCATGCCAGCAAATGGTCCGCACAAAACAAGGAAAGCCCCATCCGCGAGATGCAGGCAGCACACAAAAGCACGCACCCTCCGGTCCGCAGAAAAATCTCTCTCCACAAAACCAGTCCCTGGTGCCCAAAAGGTTGGGACCTCTGCTTTAATCTGGAAGATTAAATGGCACTTGCAATTCTTCAGGGAAAACAAAGCCATGTGACTCAAGACCAAGGAATTCCATTTTGTGGAATGGTAAAATCCATGAAAATTTCAACTGCCATTTCTCTGACAATTCACAATAGCCAAATCTAAACTAAGTTCTATGTGAATGTATAGTGAGAGCGAGCATTTGTGTCAAATCTCTAACATCCACTAAAATACAGAGAGTTTACCAAATGGTGGTTACTATCCAAACACCCACACCTGAAGCCCTTATAAACTGAAGCGCACTGAAACAGACATCCCCTGAACGCCACTGAAGATGTTACCTAGCCTGGTAACGAAACGTTTGGAAACCAACCCACAAGTTCGGAGAACGAACCTTCACCCTCATATTACACCATGTCATCATTTATTTCGCAAAAAGAAAGCCAAAATGGAGAAGCCATGTGTGGAAAAATTAAGTTATATCCTTACTGATTCCACACGTATGCAGGGGCTAAATAGCAGCCAGGTGCTGCTAATCAAGTGCTCTTGATCAATGGATCATCAGCAAGTGTGACTACCTCTATAAAAGCTGACGTTTTAGGAGTTTGCTAGTCTCTAGCATTGAAGTGTGTGTTAACACATCGATAAAGAGGAAAGACCTTAGCAATGATCTTGTTGCTGCTCATAAATCTGGGAAGGCTGTTAAGGCCATTTCTGAACAATTTAAAGTCCATCATTCTACAGTGAGGAAGATCATTCACAAGTGGAAAACATTCAAGACAGTTGCCAATCTTCCCAGCAAATTCACCCCAAGATCGGATCGTGCAATACTCAGAAAAATTGCAAAAAAAACAAAACAAAAACCAAGAGTTACATCTCAGACTTACAAGAATCAGTTAGCATGTTAAATGGTGAAGTTCATGACAGTATAATTAGAAAAAGACTGAACAAGTATGGTTTGTTTGGAAAGGTTGTCAGGAGAAAGCCTTCTCTCTAAAAAGATGGCAGCACAGCTTTGATTTGCAAAGTTGCATCTGAACAAATCACAACACTGTTCTTTGGATAGACGATACCAAAGTGAAGATGTTTGGCCATAATGCACAGTGCCATGTTTGGTAAAAACCAAACACAGCATATCAGCACAAACATCTCATATCAAGCATCAAGCACAGTGGTGGAGAGGTAATGATTTGGGCTTGTTTTGCAGCCTCAGGACCTGGGCACTTTTCAGTCATTGAGACGAACATGAACTCCACTGTATCCGAAGTATTCTAGAGGCAAACGCGAGGACATCTGTCTAACAGTTAAAGACTGGCTGACACAGGGTCATGCAACAGGACAATGACCCAAAGCACACCAGCCAATCTACAATAGAATGGCTGAAAAAGAAAAGAATCAAGGTGTTGCATGGCCCAGTCAAAGTCCAGACCTCAACCCAATTGGCGGGATCTTAAGAGAGCTGTTCATAAATAAATGCCCACAAACCTCAATGAACTGAAAAGAAACTGTGAAGAAGAGTGGGCCAAAATTCCTCCACAAGGATGTGAGAGACTAATAAAGTCATACAGAAAATGATTACTTCAAGTTATTGCTGCTAATGGTGGTTCCTCAAGCTATCTCAAGGCATATTTAGTGTTTCACACATGGCTTCTCCATTTTGGATTTCTTTTTGTAAAATAAATGATGACATGGTGTAATATATCATGTGTTGTTCATCTGAGATTGTATTTACCTACTTTTAAGAACTGTTAAAGACCAGATGATTTTTACTATGTTCTGATACATAAAACCATAGAACTTCAAGAGAAACAAATTGACCTGCTCAAATGCTGAGCAATTGTTACTAGTATGAGAGCAAAACAATCTAGAAACAAGCAAGGGACACTACTGATCAAAAAGACGTAAGAAAAAAAAAATAAGCCTGACCTGATTCAACATTTCCCATCATGGCTGGTGAAGACATAGCAAGAGATGCTTTGTGGTTTGGTGGGATTCCAGGGCTCTGCAATGGGGGCTTTGGAGATGAAGTCCATCCAGGAGAAGGTGCAGGGAGGGATGGAGACTTGAGGTGGACCGGTGAAGCAGCAGCAGAACCCATAACTGGGGGAGATTTGATTGAAGCAGCTGCGGCTACCGTAGTTGGACCTGCAAGGATCCCTGCCAGCTGTGATGGAGTCTGGGGAGACTTGAGGTTTCCAGAAGGAGAACCCAGCATGGGAGACTGAACCTGGCGCATTGTGGGAGATTTAAGTGGATTTATGCCTGGAGAATGAACTTGGCTGGCACCGACAGAGACATCCAAGGGCTTGCGTCCAAGATTGCGTTGAACTGGAGGAGTTGTGTTGAGGCTGTTTGGGTTACTGGAGGTGTTCAGAGGTAGAGGTGGCATGTGGCTAAGACGATTGTTAGTCCTTTGGTCAGGCCCTATTTGCTCTCTATGATTCCGGAGACCAACAACTGGGCCCTGAGACATAGGATGAAAAGGTCTTGGGCCAATCCCATAGTCCTGTTGAGGATGCTCACCAAATGGCAAGGAAACCATTTTTTGCTGAGAGGAGAGCATTTCTGAGACACCTGTGCGCATCTTCATAATTTCTTCTGGACCCACTCCAGCTTCCCTCATTTTCTGAGGTAACATTGGTGGATTGGAAGTCATGTTGACGTTCAGATTCACATCCCCTTTCATGCTGCTGGGGCCTATCCCAAATTCCAACTCTCTGCTAGTTGCCATCTGAGGTGGTATTCCTTTCGGAAATTCCCCCCGAGAAGGGCTCATGGGTCCCTCAACTGGCATACGTGGAAAGATGGGGTTATTGCCAGGCTCCATGTGTCTTTGAGGGGGAATCATCCGGTTCAACTCCATGCCAGGCCTAATTCCTTCTATGCTCATGCCAGAAGGAAGTCCTAGTTGTTTTTCTGCTAACTGCTGCTGGAATAAATCTTCAGGTAAACCTTGAGGATTTGGAAACCTCTCCCCTCGTCCAGGACCACTGAACACACCTGGCCCAGGAGGAAAATTGCGGCCATCTGAAATTTTTGGCACTTCATCTGGCCAAGGAACACCTGAAAGCCCAGGTCTACCTGTGGTGTTTGGGACATTGGGACCTTCTATGTCAGGGTTTATCATTCCAGAAAATCCAGGCAGTCGCATCTGACTGCTAGGTACATTGGGATGGGGGGCCATGCCTCTTGGAGGTAGTGAGTGAGGCATTGCTATGCTTTCAGGAAAGGGTTCAGGGCCTCCAGGCCCCCAGCCATCACCTGGGGTCATCTGATATGGAGGTGGGGGGCCTCTAACTAATCCTCGTGGCCCATGCTGGTGAACTAACATGTCCTGTAAGGAACACTGCTGTACAACTTGCTCTTGCTTTCTCCTTTTCTCTTCATAGAACTCCTGCTGCAATTTCAGCCAGGCTACTTGTTCAGGGGTCATGTGTTCCAGATGGTCTGGTCCTATAGGACCAGATTGTGAATTAATGGATGGTGGTCCAACTTCATCCGGTGAAAATGGCATGTCTCTGTGCCCTTGGGAACCAAATGCAGCCCCTCCTTCTGTCCGGGGTCCTGGCCCTTTACCTAAACTTTGAGATTGGGCCATCATTGCCTGTATTGGCCCTTCAGATTTCTTTTGGGAACCATCCAGAACTGCAGAATTTGGCTGGGGCCCCCCAGTTTGGCCTCCAGCAAATTCTTTTTCATCTGGGAAAAGCATTCGCTGAATATCACGCAAAGTTTGTAAAGAACGTTCTCTATGCTCCAGTTGTTCCTGGGATAGCCCATCTGGATTTTCACCCATGTTTGGTGGATCTCCTCCAGATACTTGCTGGTTGGGACCTTTAGGATCTGCAGTGGAACTATTGCTCCCTTGGGAAACTGGACTAACTGCTCGATTATTGGGAGTTGAAGTTTGCCCAAATCCTTCAGCTTGTAGAGGAGTGGAGTTAGCAGGACTTCCTGCAGGCATCACATTACTTTCTAGGCTAGGATTGTCTTGGTCAATAGGGCAAGAAGAGCTAGTAGATTTAGGTGCTGGTGCTGGAACTGGAATGGGAGGAGTCTGCTGCATTTTTGCATTCTGGGGAGGAGTTTGTTCTTGAGATGTAGGGAGCTGTGATGGAACTTGAGGCTTTGAATCATTTCGGAGAGGCGGAAGCTGAGTGTTCTGAAGAAAACAGAGAATTTTATATGGCTCTTGTTAAGAAGAAATTGATCAAAGATGGCTTTCACAAACATAAGATTTTATCATCTGATCTTGTTCAAGTTCTGAAGGTGAAGAATTTATTTTGGGCTACAACATTTTTATGCAAGCCAGAACCTTCTGTCTATGTGAACCAAAACCAAAAGTCACCCACCCAAGTCAAGCTACAGAAAGCAAGCCTGACTCTTTTGGCAAATGAGGACAAAACTGCACAGCACTTCTCGTAGCAGGAAAAAATGCATGGTAATACAAATAATATAACAAATTTCTGCCCAGCTTTCTGTCTTCCATTCTCTTCTCCATTTATCAAGCTACTTACCAAGGATACACTGTTTCGTTCTGCCTTGTTAGAGATGTTCTGAATGTGAAAAGAGACAATGGTTTCTACTTGTCCCTTCAATACAGCTTCTGCAGCCCTGAGGAAAACAAAACAGATGCATCTAAGACATCATTTAGCATATTCTTCTCTGCCATAAAAAATCAAGTTCCCTTCTGTAACTGAATTCTCATTGCCCAAAAGAACAGTTGATAAATATATATAAAAAAAACATGTTTTGCTTTATTTACAACTACTGTTTCAATTGAATAGATTCTAGCGGCTAATGTCAGACAAAGCGATATATACTTATAATCAAATCATTCTACAAATCCAGTGCCGTAACTTGTGTTTTTCCTCATACAGACTCTTGGCAGTTTCCCAGTCAGGTCAAGACTTCTATCACATCTTTTACTGGGCAATTCAGAACAATACTATAGTCCAGTGGTGGCGAACCTATGGCACGGGTGCCAGAGGCGGCACTCAGAGCCCTCTCTATGGGCACGTGCGCCGTTGCCCCAGTCCTAGGCCTTCAGCTGGGTTTTATAAAACCTTTTCGCTTTAGGCCTCCGCTGCCATGTGCAAAAAAAAAAAAAAGGTTCAATCAGATCAATTTCAACTTCTCACAGGGAAAAAAAAGGTCTTGCAAAGTTGGAATTGATTGACTGAACTTTTTAGTCCCACCCAGTCTGCCGTTATCGCAGCCACGCCCACCCAATGGGCCACACCCACCCGGCATTCGACGATCCATAAGTGGGTTTTGGGTTGCAGTTTGGGCACTCAGTCTCTAAAAGGTTCGACATCACTGCTATAGTCAATGGTACTGAAGGATGATGAAAGAAGCATCAGGACAAGAGACATGTTCCCTGCATCTAATCCTGCCATAGAGAGCAGCCACTATCCATGACTAGAACAACAGGTATAGATCAGGGATCCCCAACCTTGACCACTTTATGACTTGTGGACTGCTGGCTGAGGAATTCTGGGAGTTGAAGTCCACAAGTCATAAAGTGACCAAGATTGGGGACCCCTGGTGTAGATAATCTGCTTACTCCAGAATCCTTTCTCACAAACTTCTCTAAAAGGGAAAGGATGATGACTAGGCAATAGTCATTTAACATGGGTGAGTTCAGGAAAGTCCTCTTAAGCAGGAGTCATACCAGCACATCTTTCAAGAAATTTCTTAAAAAGACATTTGCTGACATTCAGACTTTCATACTAGCCACACAGACCTAGAAGGGATCAAGTTCACAAGTGACCTTACCAAGGATTCTAATCAATTGGAGATTCACAATTTCAAGGACATCACCTTGGTCAGACTGGTTCCCAACTGAACTCTGTGCAAAAATGAGCAACTCTATCCACAAATTCCTTCACAGTAGCTCATTCCTGGTTCTGACCCAGCCTTACTCAACAAGATTCAGGTCATTTTAAAAATACAGAATGGTAGAAGTAACAACACTTAATCTCTCTAGTCCTGTAATGATGGCTCAGAGCTAAGTTTGTATCCACATTCAATTATATTCACTTTCCCCCCCTATATTATCATTCTAGGTATCTTTTCTGCCATTTCATCTCACGGGAACTCCTTAAAGTACAAAGCAGAAGAAGTCATTCAGGAGCAATCCTATCAAGCATTTTTATTGTTTCGGTATTCCAAAGCTTAACTATATGCCCAACAGAACTTCCCATTCATAAATTTTCATATGCTCTTTATAAGCCTGTGAAGTCCATTAGGAATTTGGAGAAACCATCTTAATTGGTCCATTCTCTCTGCAGGAAATGTTGGGCCTCATTAACCCCAGAGTTATTGGAGTTGACAAACTGTTAAAGGAAATGCTTTCCACCAACACGTCATCTGTTCTGAGTTGAAGACCAAATCTAACATATCTCTTTGATTAGACCCATGATAACCTCAGACCAGTCTATGGCCATGAATTTCAGAGTCTAGCTTCATTGACAGTAGAATGGAACTCAATCAGAATCAGGAGGACAAGGGAATCAACAATCAACTTACTGTTAAATGCTAGCAACTTGAACTGGAATTCAACAATACAACAGTAGCATTCCTAGCTTCTCCTACAAGTCTTACCATACAAACAAGGCCTTACCTCCAGTCACATACAAAATAGCGCTTCTCACAAGGACTCACAGAAAATGACTGTCACTCCTCCTTCCTTGCCTAAGTATGAAGGCTAATGTAGCACCAGAAACTCAAGTGAATACATCTCAGATACAGAACACACTCATCCTTACCAATCAGTTATCAGTAATATATACCAATATCTGTCCTCTTGTTCACAATGAGATCATGGATAGTGGTAGATTTATGGCAAGTGGACCTGGCATTTGGCTTGATCCCAAGTTCTAACCATCTTGACTTAAGATTTGGGGAAGAAATCACAGAAGTAGAAAGTGGACCATAATTTTCCAATGCTGTGTAAAACTCATGTTGCCCATATCCTGCCAAACTTGTCTCTTTGCTATAATTTCCCCTGACCAATCTCTTCCATCCAGTTCTCATGTAGGTTGAGGTTAACCTCCATATTATCTCAATCCAATGGGAAAATCTTTGTTTTCTACTTCCACTCAGGGAGTTACCATTCTTCCTCTCCTTTCCACCAAACTTTCTCTCAGCAGTTCAAGCTGCAGTACTTGAACAAAACCAGGCTGAACCAGTCCTTGCCTGGTAACTCCCATTATTTCCCTGTGTGTCTGGTACAACCGTGGCCATACTCCTCCACTTCCTGATCCTTCCATGCTGCTTTGCCTTTGCAGTTGTTCGTGTAGTTCCTTTTGCTACATCCTGTAGCCTTCCTGCTAAATAGTGGTAAGAGTAACTCTTTATTCCTGCCACTGTATCTGCTGCTTCTCATGCTGACTGCTAATCAACCTCTGAATGCTGGCATCTGCAGATGCAAAGATTGACTGCTTCACCTTGAAGACAACAATCATAATAACTGAAACCTTAACTCTTGATTTTTCAATCCATGATGGTAGGACATTCAACTGACACAACACAATTTTGGATGTGCTGGCCTTCCTCCCATTGTCTTGAATCATTTAGAGTACAGGTCTTAAGTCTTCTTTTCACTAATTCCATTTTCTTCAGAAGTCTCCATTCTTTAGGCCTTCTTCCCTTTTCCATTTGTGCCTCCATCCTCTACCAGTTCTCTTCCTCATCCACCCACACATTCCTCAGTCACTCAAGTTCTACAATAAATGATAATCTAAACTGATACTGTCCTTCCCTGGTAGATTATCATTTTAAATTCTGCACTGAAATATAGAGGGAGATAATCAAATATTGCACTATCATATAGGGACAGTATTTTTAGCTTTCTTACATTAAACCTATTTCAACACAGACAAAAACATGTATCACACATATGATGTGATAGATTTATAGATAATAATTACATCAGATGTATTTATAATAGGAAGATATGACTGGCTGTCACTTCTCATTAAGAACAACATTCAAAAAGATAAATCTGGCATTATTCTACAGGATGGCAATAATAAAATATGAAGATAATCCTATGTAAAGAAACCTGTGATGGAATGTGTACTGGGGGGGGGTGAGAGAGATCTCAATAGCACCACGGTTTCCCAGAGAGGAGGCAGCACATTCCAGAGAGAAGCCCAAATTAAGAGACTGTGCAGTCCTGAGCTGAATGGAGAGAGGAAGAAGTTTAGGGTATTCACAATCGAGAATCCCTCAGGATATAGCTATAAGTTTAGAAGGTTATAGCAATTTCCTGTCCAAAAAGTATAAGCAAATAAAGAATAGAATTCAACTGGATTTCACTGCCATATTCGGCATTGGGCATGACAAAGACCTTGATCATTTTCCTGTACTGAATTTACAAAGGAGGGTTGTCAAAGCTGTGAAAAAGGACAAAAAAATGAAAAGAAATCCAGATTGCTGAAAGTAAAAGGAAGGAATATAAAATCGATTTACTTGATCAAGGTTAAAATAGATATGTTATCTCTAGTAACATTTAATGTTTTGCTGATCAGGTTTTGATGATGATATTAAAGATTTGTTCATAGATAAGAGATGGGATATGGGAAACAGAGATCATTTGTTGTATTTTAAGATAAGCCACTAAAATTGATTATATTTGTTGGGACGAAGGGGGAAATAATTTATTTATATTTTTTTCTTTGTCTTTACCATATTATTTTTTCTTCCTTTTCCATTATCTTTTCTTTTCCTTTTCTGCAGCTTCTATTTTTTTCTTTTTGTACTATTTTTTAGTTTAATTTTTTACCATTATAATTTTAATTTTTAATAAAATTATTTAAAAATGGATCCACTTACTTGTTAGCCATGTCTGTTGAAAAAACATAGACCACTTTGGATGGAGTCTTCTGTATGCTTCCTGGTTCTGAAGTTGTAGTCTGACCATGGGAAGGTGTGGAAGACCGCGGAACTGAACTATTTGAAGGAACCATGGAGTGTGTTGTATGCGACGCATCTTGTGATTTTGTATGTTCAGCAGAACCAAGTTCTAGAGAGAAACAAGTGAAGAAAGTTCTATTTTGAAGAGTAGAATGTAGGTTTTAATTTTTTCAACAATCCACTTTTTAATTTAAGTGAAACAGAATTTTTTTGGGGGGGAACTGTTCTCCATCTACAAAATAATTTATTCATGTTACTTATTAGAAGCCTTGAAGCAAGGGAACATCCTAAGCAATAGGGCATCTAGCTGAAAGCTTTGGAAGAAATAACTATTTCATAAAACATTTGAGATAGGTAACACACAAAACAAGTTTCATGGTTCAGCAAACATACCAGCTGCTTCAGCTCCTTGTACTCTGCACATATATAACAAATATCACTTATAATCAACATGATTTTTTTTTAAAAAAAGTTTAAGTACAAAAGAGATTCCTGGCTCACTTAAAAACTGAATACTGATATTGTGTAGGAATCAAAACTGTCCCAATATTCAGCTATTATTAAAGCAAGGGGGGTATAAAATACTGCAAAAAATTAAGTATACAACATGGTTCTTGTCTCAGGCTTACAAAGTGGCAAAATAAAGAGAATAAAGCAATCAGGTCAATGGAGAAAATGCAGCCTCAAAATATAAAGTTCTGGTTTCCTTTACTGGTTCCTAAAGCTGTGGGGCATTTGTGTCAAAGCTTGTTTGTGTTTGTTTATTTTTATCAAATTTATTTGCCGCCCATCTCACAATTCAGGCAACTCTGAGCTGCTTACATCAGGATAAAACAACATATAATAACAATTATAAATAAATTTATAAATTATAAAAAAAATTACAAAAACTATAAAAAAAATAAAACAAACTAAAAACAAAGGTTTGGAGGAGAGGGTTCTCTGTTAGTATACCAACCCCCTCCAGCCAGTAGTTTTTCCTTCAGGATCCCATGTCAGCCGGCATAGCCAGGTTTTATGGGCTTTCCTGAAGGCTAAAAGAGGAGGCGGACCTTACCTCCTGTAGCAAGATGTTCCAAAGGGCAGGAGCTGTGGTAGAGAAGGCTATTCTCCTGAATCCCACAGCTGACATTCCTTGGCTAATGGGATCCACAGTAGGCCCCTCTGCCAGCACAAGTGAGATGGGCCAATCCCATTGGGCAAAGATGATTCCATAGTCTTAAGATGCTTGTGACTAGCTGGCACTTAAGCAAATTACAGGCAGTCATTGACTTACAACCATTAGTTTAGTGACCATTACAACGGCACTGAAAAAAGTGACTTATGACCGGTTTTCACACTTAATGACCATTGCAGCAGTCCATTGTCACATGATTAAAATTTAGGAGATTGGCAACTGGCATGTATATATATGACAGTTGCACTATCCCAGGATCTTATGATTACCATTTGCAACATTCCAGGCTGGCTTCCGACAAGCAAAATCAATGGGGGAAGCCAGATTCACTGAACAACCACATGATTCACTTAACAACTGCAGTTATTTATTTAACAACTGTGGCAAAAAAGGGCACAAAATGGGACAAAACTCACTTAACAACTGCCTTGATTAGCAATGGAAACTTTGAGCTCAATTGGGGTTGTAAGTTGAAGACTACCTGTAATTAATTAATATTAAAAATTCAACTCATTCTAATGCATACATTATTAAAAACAGCTTTCAATATTTAAAATGGATACAAAATTTAAAATGTTCAAATAAATCAAAAATAAGATTTATAAACAACATGTCAGCCCTTCCAGGTAAGCCAGACAAGAAACATAACCAGATGAGATAATTCAATTTTATTCTAAGGCTATACTAGCAGAATCCTACAAGCCTGAAATTAGAAATCTCCTCTGCTCGCTTTTAACCACCTGATCCATTAAGGTGGGTCTTTCCCAAGATACTTTCTGTGTATTAAGCAACTCCGGGGTCTCCCCTATCTTTTTTGATCAATTCCTAGGCAGCATCTCTTTCCCCTGTCCCTCAAGATCATTCTCACATCCATTACACAATAAGAAAAAATTAATTAGAAACCTAATAGAAGGTAAAATCTTCTAAAATATTAATTTAAAGTGAAATTACAAGTGTTCCAAGAACTTAGAAATTTACCATATATTCATAAAAATAATTCAACCTTGTCCATTTACTCTGTACATAGTTAAAAACATATCTTGTCTCGGTGATTCAATATACACTATAGTTAGTACCAAGCCTCAAACAGGCAAAGTGGTTCAAAGCAATGCAATCTGGAGGCATCAAAATAGAAACAACTTCCCAATGTGCAGGACTTGAGGATGTCCTGTGTAGGATGTCCTGTGTAGGACTTGAGAGAACCAGATTCAAGTCTACTATAGTAGCTTGTTGACTTTGGGCTATTTGTTTATATTTATTTATTTATTTATTTATTTAGTATGACGCCCATCTCAGCAAATAATTCTGGGTGCAGAACAATCTTCTCATCAGAGATACAAAAATTAAACTAGACAGCACCCAAGGAAAATATCACTATTAATGGTTGTTACATTATCAATTATCCCAACCTATTCTAACAGAAGGAAAAACTGGAAAAGAAAATGAGTATATGACTTCCAGGATTTAAATCTAACAAATATATATGTATGATATCATTAAAGGAATACCCCTACACACATGAATACATATTATAAAGAGTTGGACACTGGCCAAGCCTATTTGTACTGCAATTATAGAATTTATACTGGTTTTATGCTGCTATTGTAGAAATTTCCCTAGCTCACACAGTTCTACAGAGGAACTGGAAGCCACCAAATAGCAATGAAAGAGCCAACAGAAAAAGCATTGTTAATGGGCAGTATAATTAGTCCCATCAACCAAACTTGTATTGTTTAAGTTACTAGGCATGCCTATCCCAAGCAGACAAATAGCATGTGAAGTCACTCAACGTACGTTGTGCAGTCATTTCCTAAAGAACAATCCTTCATTTAAAAAAACTCTAGCAGTTAAGTTTTCTGGAGCTGGGAATTCTGAGAATATAATTTACCCTATCATAATAAAACATGTGGAAAGATATCTCCATTAGAACTTAAGGAAACAGTATTCTAGAATGAAAGGGGACAAACCTTTAAGTATTCTGGCCCTATGCCCTTTAGGATTTTAAAGATCAGCACCAACACTCTTAATTGGGCTAATTGTGTGATTGCAGGCTGTTATTTGTGGAGAGCACTAACAAACAGGTTATACTGGGTTAAAAATAATTCCACATAAAAAGCTATGGGATTCGCAGCATCGAACTACTACAAATTCAGCAGCGTCATTCCAGAGATAAATATAAATTCCTATAAAATGAATTTCTTACATCTGTAAAATATATTAGTTCTGAATTCTGCTCCTTATGAAATGCTTGTAAAATGAAGATTTTCTCTTTAAACCTATGGAAGAAACATTCCTCCCTCACATATGCAGAAAGATAGTCCTTTTCTTTTGTGAGACAAAAGAGTCCTCTGGTAGGAAGCCACTGAGACTCTCTGTATCATGTTACTGGCCAAGAGAATCTGCCTTCCAATCAAGTATATCGAAAAAGAAAAAGACTATTAAGAAATTTAAACATTTGTCTTGTCAAATGTGTGTGTGTGTGTGTACACTTTTAGGATCCTATCTATGAAACAATCCACCTTCTAACTAATACATATTCTTATTAATTTGCTCTGCTTTTACAGCTCATGGCTAGTACATTGTTAAAGCAAAGGAAGAGAATCAATTATAGAAGCTCTCAATCAAAATCAAAAGTCATCCATATTTCTGCACTTTTGCATATTAACATACCTTTCATTTCTGATTCATCACTGGGAGTTCCAGCATCTCTCTGTTCAAACGAGTCGGCTGAAATGCTCCTTTCTCTCTTTCCTTTCCCTTTTGACCCATTGCCAGCCCCATTCTTCAACCCCATGCTTCCTCCTTGTCCTGGAAGCACTTTTGGTGTATGGGCCCCACTCTTGGGATCGCATGGAGAAGGCTGGGATTGGCCTGTTGAACCCCCCTGTTTACCCTGATTGGAGAATTTAGAGTCCAGTTGCGGGTTGCCGGATGGGGACATCACTGTAGGGGGGCGGACCATCACCTCCTGTTTTGACTTAGGACTACTGGCAAGGAAAGATGAAGAGAATAATATACAACACAATACAACACAATGCATAATAATACACAACCCGATTTACTCAGCAGTTGCTTCTAACTCAGTCTTATTATATAGTGTGGGAACTCCAAGAAATTAATTCATTATATGCTTATTGTTCAGCTCCTATTTTAAAAAGTGCTTTGAAAGAGTTACTAAGTTGTTTGAGGCATTATTACTTTAGTGAAGAGAGCAAGATAGCAACCTCCCAGATCCTAGGAACCAGTCAGTCACATGAGGATGTACCTCTTTGACCTCAGTCAATAAAGACAATGGTTTCTATGTACAAAGACATGCCTCACGTTAAGATCAGCACAAAGTAAATAACAAGACACCATAAAGTTCACAAAACCACCCCTCTGGATTCAAACAGCTCAACTGTCAGAAAGTAGAAATGATTGTTCTAGTTAGAAAATTACATTAATTATAAAATTTTGTCTTAAATTACTTTTTAACTGATAGATGCAAATATATCACACAATAATAATTACTTTATGTACTCTGCATGGAACCAGTGTATAAATTGTTTCAAAACTACACCCAATAGCCACTATATTTAATAATTTTTGCAGATATATATTCCAGGTTGGGGAAAACTTCCCTGATAATGGAAATTAATCTGGAACATCATTTTAAGTTCTCTTAAAATTTTAGTTTTCATAGGAGTACAATACTTTTGGAGTTATAAAATGCAGTCTGCCACTGAATACAACATATCAACTAATTCTCAGATATGATGAAATTAGAATCAGCAATAAGACAGAGAAGATTCTCTGCACTCACATCTACATGGCTTTTCATTAAAAAAATTGTTACTTCAGCTGAATAGGCCTCATCTAACCAAATTACTTGTGGTTTACTATTCTATTAATAAATTTAGAATAAAGTTCAGTCATGAACAGACTGTGCTTTTACAAATATCTATGCATATAAATATAAATGCTTCCTTGGAATTTATTCTGTCCTTCCACTCTCCCCAAAATAAAGAATAGAATGGCATGATGTCCAGCAGAGTGATTAGATCTACCATTTATCCTAAAATGTACCTAGCAAAAATTATGCTAAGATTCTCAATGAAGACTAAAAGAAAAATCAAGTATTAGGCCTGAATAACTTTCTCCAAGTGAAATTCAAAACAAAAGTAGAAAGCCCTGGAGAAGAAACGAACACAAATCTCAGTAAAATTTAAGAGCACTCAGTAGATAAAACATATATAGAAATATTCAAGAATTCATATTTATTTAGCAGTTATATAGCATAACCACGTCCTATCTAAAAGTCAATGAACATTTCTTACCTCTGGGCATTTCCTGATGGGGAATTTCTCACTTTGGGGTTACTGGAATGCATTGACAGAAATCCTAAGCACACAATTACACACACTGACAGGCTCTTGTCAAGTCCTTCTGTTGCTTCTGGCTGTTGTGAAACACTTTCTGCCACGTGCTTTCCTCAGTGCCACTGGCCTACTTGTCTTTCTCCTCCGTGCTTCTCTTTTCTGCTGCACTGGACCTGTTCCTCTTGCAAATCCAACATTCTCCAAATGAGTGACTCCTGCTTTTGTAAGGAAGTCTCTCATCTCCAGGGCAAACTACGCAAACCAGTCAAAAGCAAACAGTTAAAAAATAGTCTAGAACTATTTGAGATCAATACATGGCCATTTCTCTTATCTTTCAAATGAAAGGGAGAAATGAAAGATTTTAATCAGATCAAACGTGATCACATATTCCACCATTAAGTGACATGCTCATATATTTAAAAGCAACAAACAGGTGTGCCCTATCTAACAAAGAAGGAAGAGTTTCTCTGCAATCAAAGGTAAGTTTTTGGAAAAAATACATCATCTATACCTTGTTTCGAATCAACTTGAGCCTTCAAAAAATTCTGTGTACCCTACAATACTAATATAACTATAGATTTTCAAATGCCTTCCTGAATCAGACACCCTTCTCAGTGCACTGGAACTACAATTTATCAAAATCCAAAGAAGCACATTCAGATGACCTGGTGTCATGGCCAGTTCAGACTCAGTACTAACTGTGAGAAGCCAGTCCCAGCATTGCCAGATAATCTGCTGCCTCAGCGGCTGCAGGCAAAAGAGGCTGCACCACTCACTAACCAGCTCCATTAGTCTCAGAAGGTGAGGCGTCTGAGCAGCCAGCCTCTCTAAATATAAGCGTTGCTGTGCAGAGAGGACAACAAAGAGGATGGGCCAGTTTCTTCTCAAGAAAGGAACTTTGCCTTTCCAAATAAGCAACACCGGCTTTGTAAGAACAGCAGTGAGCTCACACCTCTCCACTGGCAATATTAACTTAGGCTCTGTTGCCTCTCAACTTGAAATTCTGTGATCGTGATTCTGGATCTGGACTGGCTGATGACTCTGCTACAACATTAGGACTCTTGGACTTTGCCCAATTACTTTGTGCCTGCTGTTTTGGATTTGGACTCTCTCTCAAGGCGAGCTTGTTGGACTTCAGGGGACCTGATTTTTCCTGTGTGTGTGTGCGCGCGCATGCACATTTCCACACACATTTCCTTTGTCACTTTATTTACTTGAAAACCTCCTAGCAAAGTTTGCAATTCTCTGCATGTTTGCGAGCGTGTGTTCTGAGACAGGACACTGGAGTTCCAACACATCTGGAAGATTGATTTACAAGATTTAAAATTGGACCATATTACCTCAAAAGACGTACTCGTTACTTTAGAAAAACTTACTTGGCTAAAGAGGAAGAGAAAGGGAGAACCTGTGTAGGGACACTTCCTAATTGCTTCTTAATAATCAAAACCAGCCTTAACCATAGTACTAATCTCTCTGATATCGTTCAAATGTGTACAATTTTGACTGAAATTGCCAAGTTTAGAGTTGCAGCACCAAATTTTGTAAGCTAGTACAGAAATTTAGACACACTATGCATGATAATATTTGAGCAGATTTTGAAACAAAGATATTGCTACTGCATTATTGTCATTATAATTACTAAATAAATATTAGTGTTTGTCCCTTCAGGCTGCATATGTGTGTGTGTACATACATACACACACACACATCTACACATCTCACATCTACACACACAATGATGATTTTGTGCCATCAAGTCACTTTCGACTTCATACAGATTTTCTACAAAATGATTGCCCCTAACTTGTTCTTTCAGGTCTCCCAACAGTGCATATTTGTACCCAGTATAACATTAATTAAATATATGATTTAAGGAAAAAAATGTTCATTCCAATGCCAATTTGGCATGTTTGTACATGCAATCAAGAATCATATATCTTAAATAATATTTAGGGAGGCATGATTCATTCTTATCAAAGTACCAACTTAAAACATCTCTGTGAGAGCATACTATAGATATAAATATTTGTTTGATGACCGTTAATCATTAATACTGAATTTTGTTATACTTTATAACACTGTATCAATATATTATTACAAGGCAGCATAGAAACTTCATATCATGATTGTAGTAGTTTTCAGCACATTTTTCTTCCTTCTAATGCTTCCAAGTGTCTTTCTTCATAAACCTATCCCTTATCCCCTCCATATTTGACAAAGAATCATCATATGGAATGTAGGTAAAGCATTAGGATTCAGCTGTTGATTACAGTATGAGAAAAGAAATGTAAGTTAGGGCCATTTGTTTCTATTGTTTAAGACAGTACAAGATATGCAATCTCATTTTCGGTGTATAGAAATGCTTTAAATTAAATGGCATACAGACAGTTAATCCTTGCTTAACTACGGTCAGTGGGATCAGCAGCTACTTCCCTAAGCAATGTGGTTGTAAAGCAGAAGTCACATGACCACATCAAGTTACAATGACAGTTGTGGCAATCCTACAGGTTTGCGATGGTCACTTGCGATCCCCTACAGCTTTTCATTTGACTTTGCTTGTTGAAAGCCAACAGTGAAGATCACAAATGACAATCAGAAGACCACAGGAATACTGCAAAGGCTACAAGTGCAAGGACCTATTGTAAAACTCCTTGTTTGCCACTATTGTAACCTCAAACAGTCACTGAACAAGTGGTTGTTCAATGAGGACTATTTGTACTGGAATTGTGTTCTCTTTCTTTTTCCAAGGCCAGATATGTTCTCACATCTCTTTCACTCAATATATTTGGCAAAATATATTAATATCCACCAATGTAAAGCATGAAAAGCCAGGTCCACCTATGAAGGTTATTAACTGATTTGATTCTAAAAGCCTATGCCCAGGAATCTTCCCAACTAATGATCAGCACCTGGTTAGAGTTAGATAAGGATCAATGGCATTCAAGGTTCTTAACTTGCTTGTGGCTAGGTAACAAATCTAAACTGAGCCCTCTTTTAACTCCTCTCTCTGGCTTTGCCAGTCCTCCTCCTATAACTAATTAGACTAGTAAAGATTATTTAGAACACAAAGTATCAAGATTATCAAGTCAAAATGGGCATATTCAGTTTTTTCCCCTGGATATGCTCTGCCTACATTTATTATATGCTTTGTTACATTGCCACTGAAATGTGTTATCATTCAGGACAAGACAATCAAAAACCAAAGCAGGTTATAAAGATTATGACGCAGACAACTGTGACAATTATTAGAAATGCTAACCAAAGCATAATATAGAGCACCACTTCCCATTTCACCAGTTATTTGATGAAATATACAGCTTTCCTACCTATGAAACTAGGTCCCTCTAATGTAATTGTTGTATTCTGCCTGACTCCTAGAGACACTGGGCTGAAGTGACAATAAAAGTAAGAATTATATTCTTGTTCAATATTCTTCTACTTTGACACGATATTTAAGAATACTAGTTGGACGGTGTTTCTGCCATTCTTTCAATCACTTCCCTTAGTTCTAGGAAGCTCACCAAAACTCCAGTGTCACGACATTGTGCTGATCAACCAGGAGAAGGGTTCAGAATCCCTCTGCATATATATAAAGATTCTCTGAAATGAGACAAAAAGAATACACAGTAAAAAAAAAATATTTTAATATAACCTTGGAAACAACGTAACAGCAGGATGCATTACTTGACAAATTATCCACCCTGCAATTAAAAAACCCAAACAAACTTGTAGGCATGTTAAGAAAGAACAAAGAATACAGTTATCTTGTGTTCTAAAAACAAAACATCTCACTCAATTAAAAAAGGCAGGAATAAAAGAAAAAAAGCAATATAAAGGATCTTTTTGACACGCATACTGATTGGATTGAGAAACTTAACAAAATTAAATTAAAACTCAAAATATTAAATAGGGATGAACTCCAAATACGGTAATACACATTTGAAGACAAAACATTCACACTCCAAAAAGATAATTTGCGATAGCCAAACGCACAAACCATCTTTATTTCAGCAACAAATACATACAGCACAATGCTAGACAGTCCTGATTCAAACAAGCAGAAATACAGAATGTGATTGAGATTTAGAAAACCAAAGTTTGGGACATATAAAATGTGAAAAGGGGGGTGGTGAATAGACAAATTGGTGAGACCAGTCTGTCCCATTATCTTTATTATCTATGATGTCTTTATCATCTCAGCTTGTTCTGAGTTTTTCCCCCAAAGCACTGAATTACCAATACCCACTAATTTTACTTTCTTAAAATGCCTGTGGACCTGGATAAGGAATCTTCCTGTATTGGCCTTCAAGGAAAACTGAGAAGAAGGCATGACACTGCATCAGAATTAAGTATGTAAAGATTGGGATCTTGACTAGATCCACTTGGTGCTTTGTGTCTGCTACATTCCATTTAATGAGTGCTTTGGCATGATTATACCTATCCGGAGTAGAAGACTTGGAAAGAAGCTCAAGGATGGCCTCTTAGATGCCACTGCCTGTTTCCATGTAAATTAAAAATCATCTCTCCTATTCAACGCAGCAAAGCCAAGTGGAGGAAAAAATAACCTGAGCAAATAGTTAAGTATGACCATCCACAGTCTTGCCTCCATTTTCATCAGTCCTGTCTCTAGTTGCAAGACAGCGCTAGAGACACACTTTGGGACTTGTCAGGTTGATCTTACAGAAATTTGGATTGTACAAGTTCTAATGGTAAAAAATTGAAAAGGCGCCCACCTGGACACCATAAAAAAACCTGTGCTATTGATTTGGTTTTGAATAATTTGAGTGTAATACATCTCTTGTATTAAAGAACTTAAGGATGGTAGAAGAGTTCCTCTGGGCATTCTCATTACTTTATCAGAGTACAGTATTGAATGGAAATTTTGGATCAGGGCAAATGTCTGAATGTAACCTGTAAGAGGTGTTATAGAATTCTTTTCAGATCTTCATATGGAAAGTATATCAGGTATTGCCACAAAACTGAGGGATGGAGGTTATGTGATAAAAGTTAGCCTCCATCCCTTAGTGTTGTGGCAAATACCCATATGAAGATCTGAAAAGAGTTCTATAAGATCATTCAGCTAAACGCATTTGCTGGATTTGTGCAATCACAAATTTATATAAGGTGGAACTCCTAACTATGGTTCTGTCGAAGCTATACAAGTTGAACATGTTTAAATAACCTTTTCAATGTTTACAATAAATGTATAAAAAGCTGACAGTTGGCCACACAAAGAAGGGACACTGGGAATGTCAGGGCTTACAGGCTCACTAATATATCCCAAAATACTTTCTATATTTGCATCCACATGAATGCTTACTTACAAAATGGGATCATGTCTTATCCATAGAAATCCCAAAGGATCATCAATTCTGGATTTAAGCTGATTACATAATAGACATTGAGATTTGTAAGATACTGTCTTGGTGGCTTTTCACAATCACAAATTACAGAGTGTATCTGCCCATGAAAGCCATTCCATTAATGAAGCATATTAATATTGCTAGCAAGGAGAAAATGGCTACATTCTTATTTAAAGCACACTGCAGTTATTTTCTACTCT
The DNA here is from genome assembly GCF_001527695.2 of Protobothrops mucrosquamatus. Taxonomy (NCBI): domain Eukaryota; kingdom Metazoa; phylum Chordata; class Lepidosauria; order Squamata; family Viperidae; genus Protobothrops; species Protobothrops mucrosquamatus. Next base: position 367,448 of record NW_015386920.1, on the reverse strand, counting down.
GTTGGTATGGTAAACACAAAAAAGCAAGCTAGACTGCAGTAGTATATTTTAGCTGATCATCAGCACAGACCACAGTTCAAAGAAACTAAAACAACTAAGTATGAATAATAATTTTTTTGCACTCGTGTATTCCAAACTTGACAGTTATTTATTTTAAAATAACTTTTTTTTAAAGATACAGACTTAACAGTCCCAGTTTCCCATGTGACCCCTTGGGAAAATAAATTGCCCATCCCTGTTCTAAGGTAAGGTTCTGCCTCCCCTTTCAACTCCTCCCAAATGCCTATTACACACACACACACACACACACACACACACACACAGACCTCTGCTCTTTTGGCTGCTTTGCACTGCCTTGAGAGATAGCAAGCAACCCCAGAACTGTGCAGCTCTGAGGCTGCTTGCCACATTGTGCCTTAGGACAGGGGTCCAAAAGCCCTGGTCCGTGAACCGGTACCGGGCCACAGCATGCCAGCAAATTTTGATCACGTTACCACTAAGCCACAATGGTTTTATTTTTTTTTTCTGTGAAGACAAGTAGAGTGGTTTATAAACCACAGTTTGTTGCTTAGTAACTGTCTTATTAAAATAACAATGTGAGAACCTACTCAAATTATATCAAAATGAGAGATTCTACAGAATAAAAAAGCGCCATTTTGAAACTGCAGAGTTTCCAAAGAGCTATGAAATAGAGATAACCGGGGATTTTAATTACCTAAACATTGTTGGGAGATTATCCCTATCAAACAAACATGAGTCTTCCCAAAAGTGAAACTGCCAGCAACTTTTGTAAAAAAAATAACTATATAATTCTGGAATTCTTGATGTTAAGAAAGTATAGTCGAATGTGCATCTTGGATTTCAATAATGTAAATAATTTTCCATGATGGAGAAGATAATGGAAAATGGAATTGAAGATGGGCAAGAGATTTTAGAAAGACAGATACTAAAAGCACAACTACAAGCAATTCGATGAAGTAAAAATATAAAATACACGAAAAATACAATGAAGCTGCACAAAATGCTTAATGAAAATCTGAAAAATGAAAGGCACATAAGAAGTGGAAACGGAGACAAGTAGGGTTATGAAGAGTTTCATAGTCAAAAATACTTCAATGTGTATGCAGATATACATATAGCAGAAAGTTCTTATATCTGTGATTGGATCTTGGGAAAATACGGAACTGCATTAAGGACTTGCCAGTACAGTAAGTGCTATTTGAAAGTTGTCATACATTTTGAAGCAACATTCTCCCTTTAAATCTGAAGTTACCAAAGTCAGAATATTTATTTGAGTGACCTTTGGCACCATTTGCCTCCAAACAAACTCCATACTAAGATCAATACAAAGATTAACCTAAAATTATAGCAATAATACTAGAAAGACCAAAGACTATTTTTATGAGTCAAAATATTTACAAAATATTTATTTTGTTCAAAATAAAAAGAAAAGTATCATAACATCAGCTTCCTGAGTGAAATAAAGAATACCTGAGGATAATAAATGCTGTTCCGATCATTAAAAAGGGGGAGACAAGGAACTAGAAAGATAAATTTAAACCAATAACTGGAAGAATTCTAAAGATCAGAGTAAGTCACCTTCAGGAAAAAAAACCTTAGATTCATTTATTATACTTGGACTCTAGTAAAACTACCAATAGCATAAAATGTTAAATAAATTAAATGATTTGGATTATAAGATACTGCAGCAAATGCTAAAGGTACAATAAAAAGGTCAGAAACAAAAAATAATAATTAATCAGTCATTAAAGATGACTTGCTGACCATTCAAGATCTCTTTGAAGATAAAAAATTGAAATTAAAATAATTAAAATTTGAAAAGATATAAATGGTGGATAAGAAATGTACTATTATTCCAAATACTGGCTTATTGCAAAGTTTGCAAATGTACATGAAAAGTTTTTTATTGTAATTTCAGTTATTCCCACTAGTCTCACCACAACATGATAATGCTGGAGATGCATTCAAGAGCTTCCTACACCAAACTAAGTTAGTATCAAAGATGAAGGAATTCACATTAGGGAACTGGTTTATGCAACAATTATTTGGGAAGTATAGATGAAACCCTACCGATATACCAATATAACCAATTTCCAGCTTACTAATTTACTAACTTATTTGTTGTTGTTGTTGTTGTTTGGATTGTTAGGAATTGTATACACTTAATCAGCATGGCTGACAACAAAAAATAAGACATTAGAACTGGAAGGGAACCAATATTCAGCCAAAAACATGTGTAGATGCCACATATGCATCAGTTTTATTTTGTATGTCATTTATACAATTTACAGAAATTGGAAAACGAAAAGGGGCGTTGGTCTTACCTGAACGCCATTTCTCAGCATGATGATGGATAATCCACTTGATTGGGTTTCCTGAAGTCCCTTGTACCCAATAAGACTAAGTCTGAGATAGCCACGCCTCCTGCCTGGCCGCACATGCCCAGTTCAGACGGAGGCGAAAGCAACAGACAAAGTCAGGCGTGTTGTTCTCCAGACCCCT
>NW_015386920.1:350006-362174 GCF_001527695.2 Protobothrops mucrosquamatus | reverse complement strand
CCTTGTCTGGGTAAGACTAAGTCTGAACTGGGCATGTGCGGCCAGGCAGGAGGCGTGGCTATCTCAGACTTAGTCTTATTGGGTACAAGGGACTTCAGGAAACCCAATCAAGTGGATTATCCATCCCTCATGCTGGAGAATGGAGACCACTACAAAATTCACCCAAGCTATATATGAACAAGTGTTATTTGATAGAATTCCTATTTCCTATCTGGAGGACCAAATTTTGAATTAATAATATATCAATAACAAAGATTAAATTAATACCAACGATGAAAACACATAGAACTAATATCATGGATGATATTAATAAGCAAAATATTTGCTAAACAAAATATTATCTTTGACTAATTTTGAATTTTTAGTAAAGTATTGAAACTCAGTTATGAAATGTTGTTAAATCATTAGAGATTTTATAATTTCTTTAGTGAAAAAATAGAACTATATTAATCAAGCAGTACTTTTGCAACCAGATTGAGCCATGTGCACTTTTCACATTAACTTCTGCTACTGCCATCTAATCCTTAAATGCATTTGCAGATATCTTTGAATAAGACTGTGTTTGGAAATACATATTTTCATGTTATAAGCCTGTCCTATTTAGAAACAAGTTTTTAAACAATAAGTTTAAGATAGAGATGGGAAATTTATCATTTCAAGACCCTTCTAATTAATTTATTGAGGGGAGAGTGTAGCTGCCTTTCAGTCCACAATCATGGTATTTTTCTGCCCTGAATTTAGGAGTGGTCTTGCCCCTTCTTCTATCATTATCAAATTATAATTATCCGAATCCTAAATGTTCTCCAAAGTTTGTACAATAAAGAAGAGAACTAGTGATATGAGTGATGTATTCAGAAATATGCAAATGGCATGAAATTTTATATACTTTTCCAGTCAAGAATTCTGGAGAGACTCTGACAATATCCATATGTATATTGGGAAACTTAATCTGGTGGGCGGGAAGTTAGTTTTGAGGACTAGTGCAACAACTTCTAATACTCACTACATGATACATGAATAACAGCTGAATGCAACATCACTTACTTCTAAGTTAAATGCTGTAGCATGCTTTACATGCAAATCAGAATGTCTGGCCACAACTGATCTGGAACCAATAGATTTCTTAGTCTATGAATTAATTCTAACTTGATCTGAAGCCACTTTAGTCTTTTAAATATTTGAAGAGTGCCTTAATTCATGACTTTATTAAACTTTATTTCAGAACTTGTTATTAAATGATCACCATTAGAAATGGTTCGATTGAAATAGATAATACTTAGAATGAGTTACTGAAAGGTGTGACAGTATTTAGGGCTGGAGCACAAAACATTTTGAATTTGAAACATTTGAATTAAAATATCTCTCTTCAATGTTTGAAATCTCCCTTCTGTTTGGATCTGAAATGTTCTGTGCTGTTCCAAACATTTCAGAAGTATCCTGAGCTAAAAACAATCCTCTTTCAAACTCCAAACATGTTTCAAAGTCAAAACAGTGTTAAAACACTTCCAATACAATTAGAATAACCTGCTTGAAACCAGAAATATTTTAAATTTGAAACATTTGATGCACTCTTGAGTATTCTTAGATATGTCATTTGGTATTAAAATAAGAAATATTGGAAGCATTGTTATGTACTTGTATCTAAATCACAATTTAAAAACTCTTTTATCTCACACACAGAGACATATATACTTCTGTAGCAGAGATAACTACCTATATTGATACAGTGTTACAATTTTTTCATACTCTTAGAACAGAGGTCTCCAACCTTTTGGGCACCAGGAACCAGTTCCATGGAGGTTTTACCATGGACCGGAAGGGCCGTGGTTTCATGTACTGACTGCATCCTGCGGTTGGGGCTTTGCTTGTTTGCACGGACCGGTTTCTGGCATGCCGCAGCCCAGTGCTAGTCTATGGACCAGGGGTTGTGGACCCCTGGTCTAGTGGTTAGGCACCATGCTAGGGCCAGGAAAATGTGAATTCTAGTCCTGCTTTAGGCATGAAAACCTGCTGGGAGATTTTGGGCCAGTCCCCTTCTCTCAGCCCAATTCACACCATAGGGTTATTGTTGAGAAAAAGGGAACAGGAAGGATTATTAGGCAAGTCTGCAGCCATGATTTACTTAAGGCTGATGAGCTGGTTGGGTAGTTTGCTTGTTTTTCTTAGTTTTTATAACCTACCCAAATCAAAGATTCTGGGCAGGTTATCGCACATTAAAGAACTTTAAAAACTGATAAATCAATCCTCCTCCAGGACAGAGGCCAGTAAATTTAATTAAGGTTGAAGGCTCAGTAAAATGATGTTCTACATGTAAAGGAGAAGGCTTTACGAATCTCTCAGAATAGGGAGTTCCACAGTGTGGGGCTGCCACAGAGAAGGCCTGCCACATCATCCATGCTCACCTATTTCAGAAGGGGATGTCATTAGTTCTTAGGAGTTGATCAGACAAAATATTGCATACAAGATATTTCTTAGGAATTATTTCAGTGGGTCTATTTATTCCTCCTATTATAAGGATAAAAAACAAATTCTATGAGATTGACTCTTACAGCTAGAAAAATTTGCAAGGGGCAAAGGTAATGCATAGCAACAGAGTTGAGCTTCTCCTCCTGGCATCTGCCTTCTGAGAAGATTGGAATGTAGTGATTGTTTGCTTGTTTGCGCATGCCCGGTGCCGTTCCACGGACCAGGGGTTCAGGACCCCTGTCTTAGAACACCTTTTCCAACACAGAAGGCTTAAAATGTGTGAGGATTGTAATTCTCAAAATTCTCAACCAGGCAGTAGTTTCCAAGAGTTATAATCCCAAAATAGCTGGTGGGTATCAAGTTGGAAAAATCTGCCTTATAATTTAAGACCATAAGGCAAAACAGTTTTATTATTACTTCTTTATTATTTTTATTATTACTTCTAAGAAAGACTTTCCAATCCTTCAGGTTAACAGAACTTTTACATGTTTTTCTTCTATTTTACAATGTATTTGTGATACTTCTTATGTGTAGTGCATGCTCTCCACCAGTGAACATAATACAATTCTACCAACAAAATGCATAGTTCAACTATCTTTGATACTATCTAGGGATTTGCAAGCTACAGTGGTTAAGATATTAGACTAGGAATAGGGAGCAGCAGTTAAAAATCATTCAGTGACTCTGAACCAGTTACTGTCAACTCTGTCAACTCAAGCTATCTCACAGGGTTATTGCCAAACGGAAAAACAGGGTGAGGAAAAGCTGCTTGAGCAACTAATGAAAGATAAACTATCAATCTAATATATAATATTGACATACTACTCATAACGTTAACATGCTAATGAACAATATACTGAAAAACAAAAAAAATGTGCTCTTACCATGATCAGAGTATTAGACAAGTTACAGCATCAGTTCTGGATTTCTTTGGATAGTTCATCTGACAAATTCCAGAATTCAGTAGTCTATGAGGAAAAAGATGGGGGGGGGAGTTTGTTTGGTTTGTTGGTTGTTTACAAGTCTAGGAACAATGGATACAAAGTCTTCTGAAGCAGCACACTTTGCTTGTTGTTTTATGTTTAAAAAAGGTTTATTAAGATCAGTTTGAACAGATTAAGAAAAGTAATTTGGTTAGTTTTTCACATGTATAAAAAGAAATGGATTTTTCCTTTCATAACAAATTTGAATAGTTAAAAACAGCAAGCAATTTTGATTTCTAGGTAACATATATCTCAGCTACCATATAAACTTATATGTACTGTATATTTCTAGACCTATTTTTAAGAGAAAGTACTTTGAAGGTAGTAAATTCTGAACAACTGAAGTTCAGAATGGAACCGGCACTGATTTCAGAGATATATAAAATATTCTAAAAATTTAACACATGCTGTAGAATAACAATGTTCCCTTCTTAAAGATAATGAAAGTTTGGTTAGAGTGATAGTAAAATAAGCAGATAGAGGCTTAACTCCTTATTCAACCCTGAGTTCAACAGATGATAACATTTCCCAGGCTAATCTTCCTTAACACAAGGAAAAAGGCAGTGAAAACATATTCAGATATTTCTCCTTGACCTCTTTATAGTAGTACATAAACAGCATGACATAAATTAGCTGAGGGTGATAACATTTTGTCTAATCATGAATATTATTCATATTTCCCCTCATAGACACAGTACACTAGAGCTTTCAATGTGTCTTTTCTAATCCCAGGAATGAAGACATACCATAATTCCATGCCCCATTCCTTAAACAAAAATAACTTCAGTATTTCTTTTTTAAGTATATTTCTTATAAGGTCAACCTAACAATAATATTTCACAAGAAAAGTGGGCAACCAATGCAACTGACACTGGAACTTTTGCAAATAAAAGATTATTACTAATCCTTAATCTATCAAGAATTAAGCATGAAATACAATCTTGCTGACATATTTCAAAGTCATACAGGGATGAAAGTAGACACCAAACACTTAGGCTTTACAGCAAATGCTTACTAATGTATAAATATTAACATGTTTAAATCATAGTAAAACTGATGAACTATTTGCAGCAACTTTTATGGCATACAGCCAGACTATTTGATTGACCATCAATCTCCTGCTTGTCTGGTAAGATCAGAGAAAATTGGTGCCCTTTAGTCACCCTGATCCAGCAATACCATCTATCATGATCAGGAAACCTCCTTTCACTGTTGTGAGCACCTGCCACATGAAATGATGTCTCCCAGACCCATTTAGCTCTTTACCTAATGGTGTTCAACAAGTCTTTAAAATCTGTTTTGTAGAGCCCCGGGTTGTTCTGTAGTTTAGTCCTTAGCTTCTCTGTTCTCCTACTTTAAGGGTAAGCCACCCAGTCATTCTGGAGCCAGGCAGTTTATAAATATAATAAACTTTCATTAATAATTGGACAAACATTCTAATAATTTAATCAGAAAATTCCTATGTGTGAATAAAATAACTACAAAAGTATGGATGCTTACGAACATTACTAGAGGCTACAACTTCTACCTGAAAATCCAGAAGCCATCTTTAGTAGTAGTGTGTAATATTCAGATTCCTTTAAAAAAAAAAGAGCAAGGTGCCTTGGATCTGGTTTGGAAATCATTTACTCTGTCATTTATTCCTTCAATAAGCAGTGTTTCTTCTCCCCGCCTCCACTCATAGACTTAGAAAAAAAACTGAGTTAAGGTATTGGCGATAGGATGTCAGACACACAGCTACACCCTACTGCCACTTCATTTACTAAATGAGTTTCTTGAGCACATGTGGTCATCATATGAATCCAGAAAAAAATTTATGGTCCACAATGAAGAAAGAATACCCACATTGGATATAAAGTCCCCTTTCCCCACTTTGGATCCAACTCAATTGGAGTTGGACAGCTAATAACTAATAATTCAATTGGAGTTGGACAGCTAATAAATACTGCACACCATTTATGCTGAATTGAAAGTTAACATTAAATAATCTATTTTTTTCAGCAATGTTTTAGATTTCTCCAAATACCTTACCAGCACCTTCAGGAAATATTTAAAAAGGTTCATCCACGAAGTCCAAATTCAGAAGGCCAAGGAAATATGAGGATAGTTCCTACAGCATGGTACCAAGGTTGGCCATGATCTACGTAATTTTGTGAAAAGTGTAAGTTGTAGGATTTGGAGAGATTTTACTTGTTGTACAAATATAGTTTTAGCAAAGAATTTAGATTTTCATTGCTATTGCCACTGCCTTTATTCATATATAAACCATATTTGATGAGAAAACTTTCTATATCATTTCTATATCATTCAGACCTCTCATCATTGGTGTCAGCAATTCAGTCATGTCCAATCCTCAGTCACTCTATGGATAAGCACTTTCCATGCCCCTCTATCTCGTACTGCCTCCTTCAAATCTGCTACGGTCATCCCCTGGTCAGACCTCTATATAAAATCAAATAGATGGTCACCAGTTTTTGAAGGAGGTAACTCAGAATTATTCTGGACCTTTTTTCATCAGATTTTTAGCTGTCTGACTTGTGTCAGCTTTTTTCCAGGAAGTGACCAAAGCAATAACATAAGTTGTCTATAAAAATCCTAAATATAAAGTGAAAGCCCATAGTATTAATAGTGTCTGTTTCCACTATAACTCAAAATGAACTTTCTTCTCATTCAGTGAAATAGACTACGATCTCTTACTCAGAAAACTGATCAGAAAGCTCAGGACACAACCAAATTGCTGATGCTAAGCAGATTCTAGGACTGGTCAGTTCTTCACAAAAGAAAGATAGAGTAATTTATTATTGTTCCAGGTTTTCCTTCTGAGTAACAAAGATGTACAGGACCTCCACTGGTATTTTTTGCAAGAAAAAATAACACCATGCTTGCTGTGTGTGTGTGTGTGTGTGTGTGTGTGTGTGTATGTGTGTCAACATTAATTCTTAAAACCTAGCCCATGACAATAATATTAAAAACTTGTATTGGATTAAGATTTTCAGGAAGGCTGCTTCGTTCATTGGAACCTGCCAATAAAAAGCTCTCTTCCAACAACTAGTCGCTACCTCTTTGGTTTCAAATATGGCAGTTGAAGGGCTATAGGTCTTCAGATGACAAGGATTAAAAGATTATAACAAATATGAATGGTAGGACAACATATTTAAAATACAATACACTGGGATTTTAATAGTAATGTAAAACCATGTAGTTCAGAGTACATGGAATCCTTTGTATATTTAGCTGAGCAATCAATAAAACAGCCAGGAGGTAGTTTATTAACAGAATCCCTACTCCAGCAATTGGCAATCTAATGTTATCTAAATGTTTTCTCCTACAATACCTACAATTTCTTGTTACTAGCCATGCTGGCTAGGGCTGATATAATCAAGACCAGCCCATCAGGAGGTTATCTTTAATCTGTCCTTGGAAGAAAATTTTAGCTATGCAAGCTGTAATCACACAATATGCAAATTTGTGGTTAGCTAAAAAAAACCTACATTCACTAGTCTTAAGCTGTTGTTCAGCTAGGTTCCCCCAATAAGTCACAAACAAGCAAATCCTATGTACTCAGGGTGTTGTGTGAATCTAAGCTCTTCAATGCAAGAAAATTTCTCAAATAAGTCACAGGGTGAAAAAAAGTGGTATCAAGTAATTCTGCTTCTTCATGAATCCCATCTTCTCTCAGTGATAAGTACTCAGCAATTCACAAACAGTTGGCTTCATTGAGTCATAATGGCAATATAAACCATAATGACTATTTCATCCAGTTCCTAGATTACAGACATTATATTGAAACTATCTTACCATTAATAAATATATAAGAACAGGAAATTGGAAATCAGTATTTTTTGTGAACTAGGCTGGCAGAACGAGATAGGGCCTAGTCCTCCTTCCTTCGTATGCAGTCTACCCATTTCCTCCCCCCCTCAAGTGATTGTAATTGTGACTCAAAATCAATTTGCTCTTTTACAAAACTAAATAAATCAGCTTTATTTTTCTCATTCAAATTATCCAACATTCTCCAACATCCTCATCCTTTGAAGAAAAGGGAAGTACAGCCAATATTCATCTTTTCTCTCAAATATCCTGCAAATTAATGAATAAAACCTTTTCTTACTGATTATAGTCTCTTAGCACAAACATTGTCAATAATTCCATATGACTTTTATGCTTAAACATTTGGTCTGCTGACTATTTAGAATAAAATCCTTGCAAAAGGTTGAGTTCAGCAGTTGTTATTATTGGATTCACTTCCATTTTTTTAAGATAAGAGATAAGGATCACTCAGTGATTTACGAATTTACATAAACTCAAGTACTTTTTAGAAATTAACACTATGTTTTAAGATTCCAGTCTCCTATGCCTTGAAATTAATAAGGTAAATACCATATTCTTCTGGCTAAAGAGCTGAAAAGAGAAAAAGTATCTCCATTGTTTTGTTTGTTTGTTTCTCAGATTTATGTGGCCACCTATGTTAAACAACTCTGGGCAGCTCACAATAATAGTAAAATCAATAAATAAAACAAAGTTAAAACAATAAAAGCAGTGAAACAATAAACCAAAACCATTTGCAGTAATTGTTTCCTTTGGGATGCACCCCAACAAGTTTGTCTGCTCTCATTCCATACCTGCTCCCTATACAATCCCAGCACCTCAATAAAAAGCTGGCTCTTAACAGTTTTGCAAAAGGCTAGAAGAGTGGGTGCACGTCAAAGCACCAGTAGCAGGGTTTACACAAGTAAGGGGAGGCCACAGAAGACATGCTTCTGAGGTCCCACCACAGTAGATGACAAGATTCAAGGGAAGGGATCTGGAGCATGCCCACCTTATCTGATCTAGTGGAATAGACTATATTCTTAAGATAAGGCAGTCTGACAAATAACCAGGTCCTGTGTCATGTAAGGCTTTAAATGTGATAACCAGCACTTTGAATTGCAGCTGGAAGAAATCTGGAGCCAGTGCAATTTGCACAATAAAGGTTTAAATGAGTAAACCTATGGGCACCCATTAGTCTGTGCATTATTGTATCCTGGACCTCTTGCAATTATCGATATGCCTCATAAATGCTTTGACCACAGTCAGATGTTTTTGCTTCAACTCCAATTTATAGTGATCCTACAGTGTTCAAAAACTGGCCTTGCAAATAGTGAAAGTTCTTACATCAACTCAAATTCACAACGTAACACACTAGTTGTCTCTTGTTTCTAGGCATAAAGTGCTATAATTACCTATAAATACCTCAATGGTTCTTCATAAATCTGTTTGGCAATCATCATCCTTTAATCTGTTTGCATAAAGTTTTCAATAATAATTGACAGCAGTTGCATACCATATCCTTTATCTGCAGAGGATTATGTATCTTAAATACAGGAGAGGTTCTTTTTAGTTGTAATTTAGTTGCAATTAGTTGCAACATTTTAGAATACTGGTCCTTTAGACCTCAGCTTAATTTTCAAGTTAATTACCACAATAGCCGTATATCATCTGTCAGCTTCCCCCACTCCATAAATATAAACATGGTTTAGTGTTGCTGCTTTTGTTAATAACTACCAATTTTATATTGTAATATTGCATAAATATCTCATAAGCCAACTGGCAAGCTTCTTCAGCTGAAAAGATATGAATTTTCTAAATTAATAAATGTTGCAGACCACAAAGTTAGTCCCTTGTTCAAGAGGGAGAAGAGGTGACAATGAATTGTTCTTGCACTGCAGAGTTTCTAGAAATGCTTCTTTTCTCAGCTCCAAGGGGAACAAGGCATTTTAACCTTGTATTCAGTTTGAAGCATGTTGTCAAGATCCAAACTTGGCTTCTTCATGATATATTTGGAAGTGTATTTCAAAGTGTCATCAAGAAATCAAAAATGAATTATGAAATTGAACTAAAAGTATATCAATACATTTATGCCAAATCTCTCTACAAATCTAATGATTTTCTAGTTTCAGTGTGTACAACTATTGCAGATGTTCCAATAGGTTGTGCATTCCCACACTATAATTTGTCACAACTTCATTAAAGTGACCAAAATATGACCTGGGACCATCCTAATGCCTGATCCATGAATCAGCAGACTACATAAAAGCAGACAGTGAGTTTGTAAAATCTCCATTCGTAATTTTTGCTTCCCCATAAACTACCACAGCCAGGAGATAGAACTTGAGTAGTCCTTGTCAGGTCTACTTCCATAGTTTATCAGAGACTCTTTACTAAACTGAGCAGCTTTCTTAGACAGAATATCTCTACAGTGACTTCAGTTTTCATAAGCATAAAATGTATAAAAATCTGTGTACTTAGTAGACTGCATGATGGGGTATTGTGTGAAATGAAATTCACAGTGATCATACTGACATATATGCCTAATCATCATTCCTATATTTTAATGTAGATGTAATGATCTTCAGCTAAGAAAAAAGGAGAATCAGTATTGGTTTTTCTCCTCCCCCCTTCCTTATCAGTATCTATTGTTCTTAGGTCATAGAAGCTGATCCAAATATCCTTCTGGATTATGACTTTCCAGACTTTGGCTGCAAAAATGTCACTGGCTTCATTAAGGTGTCAGTGTTCTAACATGCTCAATCTGTGATCTTATTCTGTTTGTATCAGTACAGAATAAATGTAACATAGCTGACTTTGACTTTACACCTAAGTTACATGACAAATTACACTAATTTCATTTAACTTACACAGACAGTTAAATGAAAACCTTTTGATATATGACAGAGACAGCCCAGTTATGGACTTTCCATCAAACTAGTGAAGCTAAATAGATATACAGAATATATAATGTAATCTTGTGGACTGCATGCTATGTTTACCTTATATTCCAAATCTATTAAATTTATCTGAGAGCTATGAACAAAATTCATTTGTTAAATTATCTTAACATATTTTTATACAACTGCACATTAAATGGGAGATTCTACTAATTATAAAATATTGCCTTTTAATACACAGGTTTGTCTTGTGTTAAGATTTTAAGCATAGACAACAATATTCAAAATGATCTGTAAAACCATACTAAGTATTGATTACAACCCTGAAATGTTCTCTACTGGAAGATAATGAGTTTCCTCTCAGAATTGTAGTAAACAGAAGACACCTGAAGAATTATATAAATTAAAATTGAAATCAAATGGGACAATGTGATATGTCCCAGCCATCCACCAATTCACTTTCTAAACTACTGCTACATACATGTTCTCTATTTTGTAACTAAATTACAATCTTAAAATAATTTAAAATGCCAACATTCAGTAGACATGTTGCTTCATTTTTTAATCCCATATTTGTCAGTGGAACAGAAAAGCGCCAGCCAATCTATGTAAAGTTTGATTAATTTGAAGTATCCAATACTTCAAAAAAATCAAAATTGCATTCATATTTTATTCCTTCCATTTTATACCATCCATGTAGAGTATATTGTATTCAGAATAGCCAAGTAAAAAAACATACACTATTTTATATGAAATCTCTTCTACATAATTAAGCACTAAAACTAGTTAACTCTATAATAAAGTGACTGCTTCCAGGACAAAACTTAGGAGCAATTTTGTCTTTCACAAAACTTGTTACTGCAGGAATGAGCATATTACCTTAAAAGCAACTGTGATGTAGTATTAGCGCATTAATTGCAGAAATAAACATTACATCCAAATCTACAATATTTCTACACATGTAAAGATTTATGCAATCTATTTATCATTTATAATAGATATTAACGACTATTGAGTAATGAATTGGCAACATGCCAATCTTCTAGGGGAGACCCAGGTTCTAGTGTACTTTCAGCCAGTCTAACCAGATGACTTTTGACCAATGACTCTCCTAGGCCAGCCACATGGTTGTTCTGGGGAAAAATAGGAGTAAGGAGTGCTCTACATGGCAGTTTGGGCCCTTGAATGAAAAGGTAGATATAAACCTAATAAATACATTAAAATATATTACTCCCTTTAGCACAGTGGTTCTCAACCTTTTTAATGCCGCGACCCCAACCGGTCGTAAGTCGAGGACTAAATCGGACGTAAGTCGAGGACTAAACCGGTCATAAGTCGAGGACTACCCAACCGGTCGTAAGTCGAGGACTTCCCCTGCCCGGGAGCGCCGCGCATGCGTGGTTCCGCCCCCTGCGCCGGCCGAGGCGTAGCTGGCAAGCGGCAGAGACGGAGCAGGCCGACCACCAGCTGGCCCAGCCCAAGGGAGGTAAGGTGCCCGCCGGAAAAGGGGGAAAAAAATGGCGGACAAAAAAATGGCGAACAGCCTTGCTTGGCAACCCCCATGAAATGGTAGATCGACCCCAAATGGGGTCCCGACCCACAGGTTGAGAACCACTGCTTTAGCACCATACTGACTATTCACTGTATGTATGCCTCCTTTTATGCCAATACTCTGACCTGCATTGGGGAAACAAAAAATAATGTTTTCCTAAGAAATCAATACAGTGGCATCCAACATTTTCATCCTTAGCCATAAAAACTCAAACGTATTTATACACTACTATACTTTTATTCTCCCAACCGGTTTACAGCTGACTGTAGCTTAAAACAGACATTCCTCTCCACCACAGAATTATGGAGCTCATCACCTCCAAACCAGGAATTAGATAGATCAGTGTTTCTCAACCTTGACCATTTTAAGGCATGTGGACTTCAACTCCCAGAATTCCACAGCCAGCATTGCTGGCTGTGGAATTCTGGGAGTTGAAGTCCACATGCCTTAAAATGGTCAA